>NC_036650.1:4333965-4374272 GCF_002806865.2 Cucurbita pepo subsp. pepo | reverse complement strand
CCCAAATGCATGATCACACAATATGCATGAGGTCCCACTAGTCCTACAGTCATCATTTAATGAACATAACCCCATGTCACGTTTTCATGCTTACATGTCATTCTCATTCTCATTTCGTTACATATCATACATATTCCTAGCGGGGTTATGTTTCGTGCAATTTACCGTATTTCATGTCATACAATTCATGCAGTTACATTCAAATATTCATACAAACAAGCCATAATCGTTCAAGGGTCACACGTCGTCACATGCATAACATATCACCTCAAGCAGCATACATAATATACATTCACGTTCACATAACTACATACTTAAGCACAATAATCTAGCATACAATGTATCATATCATAACCAAGTCATAACGTAAACACTTCATAGTCATATCGTTCTCTAACTTACCATAGCCTTAACGTTCTTATACCTATCACAGACATATCATTACGTAACGTACCTTAGTCATATCGTCACAAGAACGTACCCTAACGCTATCGTTCTATCAATCTATCACAAACCTATCCTTTTCTACCCATAACCTAACCGTATTCTTTCATCAATCTCTCCTATCCGTAGCACTCCGGTATGTAATCTAACTCTAACGTTTCATGAACGTATCTTACTCCTATCGTTACATTTCGTTTTGTGCATCCTTCTCATATCCTATCTCAAACATATCATTGAGCACATCGTACCATAATTATTATCAGACAACCCACATATTATAACATAACATAACATATAGGAAGCATATCGATCCACACAGAATTCACACATATCAATATATATGACACGTGCAGAACCACAGGGCACATGTCAACATCAAATATAACCATGCCGATAGTAAGGTCACTTACCTGGTAAGCTTAGGCTGATGTTCCGTCGTTATCCTTAATGAAAGTCCAATGAAATCCAAGTCAACCTATGTGAGCCCATGACATCAGTTTCAAATTTAACTTTCTACAAAATTGTTTCTCTAATTTATGTTAACCAATGTGTTATACTTCATGCGAACGTTAGAGTCTTGAACGTTAGAGTCTTTGCTTGAGTTAGGTCTTGAAATATTTATATATGTTTGTTATAGTATTATTTTCATACAAACTATTTAATACTCATTAAAATTTCTCAGATATTCTATTTTCTCTGATGGTGTTTAATACCCTTTTAACATTTTCCAAATAATTTTCAATTATATTCACAGTCTTCCTCCATTTTCCTTCTTTTAATTATCTCTTTGTTTGAGGATGACTTTTAATATCAGTAAATAAATAAAAAGAAAACTATTGACCTCTTTAGATGCACTATCTCTTTCTAGCAAAATATCTTTCTACCAAAATATCTCTTACTAGCAAAACTTAATCGGAACCTTTTTGTGCTTGTTTTTGCAAGCGAGAAGAAGTTCTGATCAGTTAAATCGGTTTAATCCCTTCTTTTTATTTTTATTTGTTACTTTTTCAATTAGGTTATCAATTACTTCGGGCCAATTTAATGATTCTATTTTGTTTCTGATATCTTTCTAATAAAATTGCTAAATAAAACAAAATAATTGGATAAAAGAAAAGGAGATCATCTCAAATCTCTCTCCCATGTAAATCTTGATCATCTCTTCAACTCATCTCCTATAAATTTGACGAGGCATGTCTGTTTTCTCAGAGATTTTTTTTCATTGCTGTTTCATTTTCCAGAAATTGTGAGGTGTGTTGAGGAGAGATTATTGAGGAAGTAACTTACAGGAGAAAAATAGGGAATAATGGTTTTTTTTTATTTACTTATTTATTAATATTATTATTATTATTATTATTTACATAATAATAATTTTTATTTGTTTATTTATTTATTTTTGGGCTATTACATATTATCATTCCCAAACTCATCTTTTTCCAATTTAATCACATAACCAGATATTTAAAATTTGAAAATAATATTCAAAACAACTGGGAGAGAAAGTCTAGAGAAAGAAAGTTGGATAGAGAAAGAAAAATTCATAATTTTTTTGTTTAGGATATTTTATTTAAAATTTATTATAAATAATTTAGGAAAATCATAAATAAAATCCAATTAGATTTAAGTTATTGTTGTTTTTTTTTTTTTTTTTAAATTTGAAAATGAATAATAATTCAATTAGAAATAGGATTTATTTTTTGATATAAATAAACAAATTTAAAATTAAATTAAAGCGTATTTTCTTCATTATTATTTCATATTTGTAAATATTATAGGGATAGATTTCAATTTTAAATAAAATATATAATGTAAACTTACTCAATAAATAAATCTAAATTATTTACTATAAAGATTAAAGGGAAAAAGTAGTCTTAATATGTTTATTATTTCCTATTTTAAACATTATGTGGGGTCTATTAAAGGAACCAACTAACATGTTATAGTAAATTGTCTCGACAGACATGTCAGTATTTGTATCAGAAAGGTTGGTTGGGTTAGGGTCGTTGGCTAGATCATGATGACATTAATAATTAAGATATTAGCTCAAATGAGTTAAACAATGTGATATCGACTATCGAGTTAGTCATGATATATAAATTATAGAGACTGAAAACAGATGAGTTGAGTAATGTAAATTCAATCGTAGAGATAGGCTCTTTGAAGACCTCAAAGAAGTCGACGAGTTTTATTCATAATATTCTTTTGATCGATGTTCTGTTAAAGGAACCAACTAACATGTTATAGTAACTTGTCTCGACAGACATGTCAGTATTTGTATCAGAAAGGCTGGTTGTGTTAGGGTCGTTGGCTAGATCATGATGACATTAATAATTAAGATATTAGTTCAAATGAGTTAAACAATGTGATATCAACTATCGAGTTAGTCATGATATATAAATTAACAATGTGACACCAACATATACCTGTTTCATTTTATTATTTTGTTTAGTTTCTTTTATATAATTAGAATAACCCTCGTATAATTATTAATACATTTTATATTATATTTAAATTTTAAAACATATTCTAAATTCGAAGATATTTAATTTATATATCATAATTTATCTATTTGTTGCAATATTATTATATCATAATTTATATATTTCTTATTTTTATAATAATTTAGGACTCTCTAAAGTCACGTATAAGTAAGCCTATTTCAATTAAAATATATTTATATATATTTTTTTGGTTATATACAATACCTTTAAACTAATTTTTGTTTATTTAATTTTATGACTTATCCTTATATTGTTGTTACTCCAACCAATTCTCATGAAATATGGTACTTAGTTGTTTTTAGTTCTATGACAAAATTGGTTAATATGTTACCTCCTTATTTTTATTGAATTTGTTTTTTTGTTTTTAATAATTATAGATTGATTTGTGTTTATTTGTGAACTTTTTAATATATTTGATTGTATCCCAATAATTATAAATTGTGGATAAATAAAACTTAAAAAAAATTGACAACCCAACTCGAAAATAGAGGGTTGGGTCGAGTTGGGTTGTGAAAAGTTTCGGGTTGGGTTGGGTTATCAATCCAACCAACCCGAACTTTTGGGTTGGGTAAAAAAAATCCCTCAACCCATCTCACCCCGACCATGTACACCCCTAGGAAATATAGTTTATAATGTAAACTTACTAAATAAATCTAAATCATTTATAGGGAAAATATAGTCTTAATATGTTTATTATTTCATATTTGTAAACGTTATAGGGATAGATTTGCATGGATTTGAGGTAAGGGACTACATGATGGTAGATACACGAGATCACTGCTCGTATATTTATATTGATAGGTTACAATGTGGAGTCTGTTAAAGGGAACCAATTAACATTTTATAGTAAATTGTCTCGACAGACATGTCAATATTTGTATCAGAAAGGTTGGTGGTGTTAGGATAGTTGGCTAGGTCATGATGACATTAATAATTAAGATATGAGCTCAAATGAGTCAAGCAATGTGATATCGATCATTGAGTTAGTCATGATATATAAATTACAGAGACAGAAGACAGATGAGTTGAGTAATGTAAATTCAATCGTAGAGATAGGCTCTTTGAAGACCTCAAAGAAGTCGACGAGTTTTATTCATAATATGCAGATATGATACAGATTTATAGATTTTGGTCTGTTATTACAGTAAATCTTATCTCACAATTACTTTTGCTTTAGAGTCATGGTTATAAAAAATTAATTTAGGATATCTGCTTTCCTTTATCCAATATTTCATCAGGTAATAATCAAATCTCATTTTCTATGGATTAGATTTTTGTTGGCAGTTCTATAAATCTAAGAGAGAAGACAAACAATCCATTCACCAATAATATCTGTTTAGAAAATAAATATGAGTAAGGAATAATATCGGTTTAGAGAATGAAAATCTATTTATACAATTAGAAGATTGAGGAAAGATTGGGTGAACAGAATTTAAAAATAAAATTGAAAATACAGAAGACAAGAAACTCCATTAAATTTTTGCAGTAACAATATATTCCTTGTAATAATAGAAAATAAGATGTTGAAAATAGCATTATATCTATATATATTGGTCTCCAACTTTAGCTCATTCTATACTACTCTAATCAGCTGTCTATCAAGTTCATCTCCTACAAAAATTCATCACGAACTCACATTAAAATCATCTATTTGATGCGATAACTTTAATTAATTATTCTCATGCTTTTCACTATCATCAAACAAAACACATTAAAACTAATTATTGTTTTTTTTAATCAATTGTTTCGAGTAAACAAAACACATTAAACATTATATTTACGATAAAGATTACAGGGAAAATATAGTATTTTTATTATTTTATATTTTAAACATTATGTGGGGTCCCTAAACGAATCAATTAACATGTTACAGTAAATTGTCTCATAGAGATCAGTATTTATATTAGAAAGGTTGGTTGTATTAGGGTCGTTGGCAAGATCATGATGACATTAATAATTAAGATATTGCTCAAATAAGTTAAACAATGTGATATCAATGTTATATCGACTGTCGAGTTAGTCATGATATATAAATTATAGAGACTGAAGATAGATGGGTTGAGGAATGTAAATTCAATTGTTGAGATAGGGTCTTTGATGACCTCAAAGAAGCGACGAGTTTTATTCATAATATTCTTTTGATTGATGTTCTACAATTAAGAATTTAGGTTACACTAATTATTTTGGTGGAAAAAAAATGTATAATTACAAAAACAATAATGAGCACTTTAATGGTACTTTGTTTGAAATACATATATATAAATATCATAGGAGAATGATTCAAAATCGGGATGCCCAAACAAGCCCGTTTACCAACTAGCCATGTCACATCTCTTTGTTTCTAAACCATCATTAATATCACATTAATATGGCAATAAAAGTTCTTCATTTGAGGGTAGCTAGAGTGTTCTTTGAACGATGAAAGAATACAAGTCAAGCTATCTTAATATATTTAGATTGCAATATATTATACGAAAATAACTATCCATTTGAAATTCTATTTCAAAAAAATTATAAATGAATTAAGTATAAGATTCGATGAAGGAAAGTCGAAGATTTAACCTATACGTAGATAAGTAAGAATGTTTGATTAATCCACCACACCTAAATGGTGTGAAAGTTATCTTATTTATAATCAAATAAATTACAAGGATATGAAAATAGTAATAAATGGAAATAACAATGGAAAGATACCTATGGTAATAAGACAAATATTAGATATTTGCCTTATAATAAAATATCAAATATAATATATATGGTAAACTATAATTTATTACTAAATATCCTTTACACCCCACCACAAGCTGAGTGTCGAATTTGAACGAACGTGAAGCTTGGATCTGAAAAATTCAAAGAGGTTGAGAAACACTTTTTGTGAAGATGTCAACAACCTAGTTCAGAGGAGGTGTAGAGAAATACTTTCTTGGCCATCGAAAATTGCAGAGGGATCGCCGCTCAGCGGCGATGCTGGCTTGGATTCGGCAAGAATATGTCTAATCCATGAAGAGGGATTGTCGCTTAGCGACGATGCTGCCTTGGCTCTAGTGAGAATATGTCTAACCCCAAGAAGTAGAAGGGGAAACCTAGAGCAAGGGACAAAGACAATGTTAAAGCCGGAAGAGTCGCCACATTGGGCGAAGGAGTCAATTTTGGCGAGAAGGGCGGAGGCAACTTGGTTGGCGAAGAGGCCAGTGCGGCGCCCAGATTCTAAAGGTAAATCTTTGCATAAGGTTGATGGGCTTGTCGAGGATCTGTATATTTCCGAAGAGAACGCTGATGAAAATCCTAAGATTAGGTTTATGTGAAGGATGAAGGATGAAAAAAAAATTGGGAAGAAAATGAAAGAGGCTATGTTTGGAAAAGGTGAGGTTGTATGTACAGAGTATGGCGAAGGATGATTTGGAGTCAAAAGGGTGGAGCCTAAGAATAATCAATTGGCTCTGCATGTGGCAGCCATGACGACTGCCCCTGCGGCGTCAAAGCCAGTGGTGGTGGAGAAGAACAATAGAAGATTTCAAAAGCCATTGAAAAAAAAGATCATGGGCTTTCATACCATAAGAATGTTTGATTAATCCACCACACTTAAATGATGTGAAAGTTATCTTATTTATAATCAAATAAATTACAAGGATATGGAAATAATAATAAATGGAAAGATACTTATTGTAATAAGAAAAATATTAGATATTTGCCTTATAATAAAATATCAAATATAATATATACCGTGAACTATAATTATAAGGATAGGCAAAACCTAGAAGGTTGAAATTGACCGTATGGATTGACCTCCAAAGTCGTACATTGTGTCAACCTCTTAAGCTAACCTCTTTAAGTTAAGTAACAATATTTTCATAAACTTTCAAAAGAAACGTTAAAAATATTAAAAATTTGTAGTGAGAAAGAAAAGGGTGATTATATTTGTAATGTTTAATTATGTTTAAATAGAAAATTGAAACTTAAAAAAAAAATCGAAATATAAAAAGAAAGAAATGAATGANAGATAGGAAAAAAAAAAAAAAAAAAAAAAATAATAAATAAATAAATTATGAAGTGTTCGACATGTATTATTGCAATTTTTTTTTGTACAAAAAAAATTTAGAGCTCAAATTATGAATTCAGTAATAGTTGGAACACTCACAAACTTATTAAAAATTATTGGGTTTGTTATATGATTAACACGTATTCTGTGGTTGTTTATTACATGTTATAAGATAATTATATGATTATGCATGTTTTTATTGTGATGATATGACTATGTGCATGAGTTTCGAGAACCATAAATTGAAATGTTATAAAGTATGTAAAAAATGTCTTTATTATGTTTGTTAGCTCTATAAAGAAGGTATGTCATGGTAACATGAAGGTATTGTATACATCATCCTACCCTTTTAGAGGAGGTATCATGCATGTTCTATGTATATTGAATTAATTTTGTACACAAAATGATTTCAAGTCTTATTTATTTTCGATATTTCTTTCCCTATTGTTGTAGTAAGATTGAAAACAACCGATATTATAAGATATCTCAAAATATATATATATATATATATATATATATATATATATATAATATTTAAAATATTAAATATTAATTTGAACCTTATTTAATAAGAGTGGTTTGGACTATCCAAATAATTAGGTTGGGTCTCTTGAAATGGGCCGAGCTGGCCAATATTTGAGGAACTTTTTAGACTCAGCTTCCAACTATGGTTATTAAATAGTCCAAATTAATTTAATAAAAGAAACCCAACTAATCCC
Source organism: Cucurbita pepo subsp. pepo (assembly GCF_002806865.2). NCBI lineage: Eukaryota > Viridiplantae > Streptophyta > Magnoliopsida > Cucurbitales > Cucurbitaceae > Cucurbita > Cucurbita pepo. The sequence continues at coordinate 4,366,572 of NC_036650.1, read as the reverse complement.
ATTCCTAAATTGATAAGGATAATTCAAATTCTATAAATTCGAATGCTATTTATTACTCGTCTTCATTTGAGTTCGCTTCAATTTTTTTTTTGATTCGACTAAAATTTGATCAAAGAAGTAAATGACGACTCAAACTAGCGTCGATAAGAATTTGGAGGCACCACCGTCGCCACCACTACACTGGAAGAAACATAAATACCGGAAGATTATTAGCTGCAAAGATCCTAGTTTTATGGCTTTAGAGTTTCAACGAGCCCCAATTTCGGCGCACGACATGACGTCGTCTCGAAAAGCATTGTCCATACACGAATCAGTTGCATTCAAGATAGAAGAGGAGAACAAAGCAATATTGGAGGAGAATGATACAAAATTAAAAGAGAAAAAAATTAGTAAAACATTCAAATCAAGGAGGCTTCAATCAAAGAATATGGCTTTGAATATGAATGTGACGCTCTCCAAATTTGAGATCGAGGAGGATTTTTTTAAAGATGACGGGTAAAAAGCCACCGTTAAGGACTAAGAAGAGGCCTGCAGCTATTCAAGGAGATGTAGAGGTACCTTCGTCTTCCTTCCTTATTCAAAATAAGAAAATATTATTAAAAAAAATTACGATAATTTACGATTATCATATAAATTAAATTATATTTTAAAAAGATTAGTAAACAATACTCTTATTTTATTCTACAGGAGGTATATCTTGGTATACAGTTGAAAGAGATTTCAAGTAATAGATACCACGTTACTTATGGCTCGAAGTAAATAATTATTAATGTAATAATCTTTTAGTTCAAAACTGTATTACAAGCTTGATAGTAGAAATTCTTTCCTTTGATGTTTTATGATTTTATTAAATTTTTAATGAGATGATTATGACTCATTTTAATTATTTGAAAACTGTTATCTAAAAAAATTTAGATTTCAAAATATCACTTAAATCAATCTTTGTATACCTAACATAAAAACAGATAAAATAGTTAAATAAATGTTCTAATTTTTTTTTTTTATTATTAATATCAATATATAGTGAAATTGGACCGCGTCCATGATGCTGAACTTAGGAATGTTCAACCAGATCAAGCTTAGAGATACCAATTTGGACTTAAATTATATAAACGTTGGAACACGTATGCACTGATTGATTATTGTTGTAATAGTATAAAAAAAATAGTAATTATGTTTTCAGCGCAATCGCTGGATAATGCGAGGATTCCAACGAGCATTGGAATTTCAACGCATTTTCGCATTCTCAATTTTTTTTTAATATCCACGGGTAATAACCAATCACTATAACAAAAATGTTTACAGGTATATTTCTCACACTTTCATGTCACAAAGTCTCACCTACAAAATTTCTCCAAATTGCCTCTAAGCAAATACAAAATGACACTGACTGCACGTCTCATTAGAATGTTAGATAAACCCTTATAGGCATAGCAATACTAATACTCATACATGAATCATCTGATTCACGTACGAACCAAATGTGTAATAGCAAAAGAAAAAAACAAAAAAACAAAAAAACAAAAAAACAAATAAAAATAATTATAAAAAAAAATATACGTCAAAATATTAATAATAATAAATAAATAAATAACTAAATGATTATTTAAAAAATAAAATAAAATAAAATAAAACTTACCCACCCCTTTCCACTAACCTCTCATCTCGACCCCATTCTCTCTCCTCAACCCACGACACAATATCAGTTAGTCAGAAAAATGTCAGATTTGAAAAAATGTAAAAGGGTTTTCAACTGATGCAGATATGATATAGATTTATTTAAGAAAGATTTTGGTCTGTTATTACCGTATATCCTATCTCAAATTTTCTTTTCTAGTCATTGTTATAAGAAATTAATTTAGAATCCAGATGTTCCTTCCTTTATCCAATATTTTATTTTACGGGAGCATGTAATAATTAAATTTCATTATCCAATATTTTAGCATCTAATAATCAAATCTCATCTTTTCATATCTGTTTAGAAAATGAAAATCTATTTATACAATCAGAAGTGAGGAGGGAAGATTAGGAAAGATTTATTAAAAATAAAATCGAAAATACCAGAGTACAAGAAAGTCCATTAAATTTTGTCCAGTAACAATATATTTCCTCTAATAATAGAAAATAAGATGTATTGTGAAAATATCATTATATCTATATATTGGTTTCCAACTTCAGCTCATTCTATACTACTCTAGATCAACTGTCTATCGAGTTCATCTCCTACAAAAATTCATCACGAACACACGTTAAAATCATCTATTTGATGCGATAACTTAATTAATTATTCTCATGCTTTTCATTATCATCAAACAAAACACATTAAACAATTCTTGTTTTTTTTAATTAATTGTTTCGAGTAAGCTCATGATATAATTACTTCAATATAATTACTTCATATACGTTATTAGTTAATTATTTTATTTATTTAATATCATTAAGAACTTATTTTTTTCTATTTAATCACATAAGTCAACAAGATATTTAAGATTTGAAAATAATATTCAAACAACTGCCAATTTTATAAGAGAGAAAGTCAAGAGAGGAAAGCTGAAAGGGAAAAAAAATTCATAATTTTTGTTTAGAATATTTTTTTTAAAATTTATTATAAATAATTTATAAATAAGTAATTTTGAAAAATCATAAATAAAATCCAACTAAAATTAACTTAGCTGTGTGGTATCTAGGGATTTGAATTTTAAAGGAAATATTAGAGGTGTACATTCAACCCGACAACCCGACAATCGGACCAATTTAACTCAAACTATAAGAGTTGGGTTGGATTAGCATTTCGAGTAGGGTTTGATTCATTTTTCTGAATCCGAACTGAATTGGTTCGGTTTTGAGTTCGTGGAACAAAATCTTCGAGTTGACCCGAGCCAAATAAAAATATATAAAATATATTAAGAATCCTCCCATATTAATAAGTTTGCCAGAGTGATACTATGGCCGTTTAAGGAGACTCACGTTTGAGTTCAACACCAACATATGTCTCAAGTTCAACGCGAATATATATATATATTTCTTTTTATTATTCATATAATTATTAATATATTTTATATTATTTTTAAATTTTAAAGCATATTCTAAATTCTAATGTATTTATTGTATTTGTTGTAATATCATTATATCCTAATTTATATATATTTTTATTTTTATAATAGTTCATATAATAGTTCATAAGGTCAAGTAAGCATATTTCAATTAAAATATATCTATATATTTTTTATTTTTGTCCTATATAATAGTTTAAAGTATGTTAATATGTTATCATTTTCCCTCCTTGTTTTTATTGAATTTGTTTTTTTTTTTTTTTTTTATAATAATTATAGATTGATTTGGGTTTATTTGTGAACTTTTAATATATTTTATCTAAGATTGTATCCCAATAAAATTATAAATGGTGGATAAATAAAATTTAAAAAAAAAATTTGGCAACCCAACCGAAAAATAGAGGGTTGAGTTGTTACCAATCCAACCAACGCGAACTTTTGGGATGAGTAAAAAAAATCCGTCAACCCGCCCCACCCCGACCATGTACACCGTAGGAAATATAGTAAACTTAATAAATAAGTCTAAATCATTTATAGGGAAAATATAGTTTTAATATGTTTATTATTTCATATTTGTAAAGATTTGCATGGGTTTGAGGTAAGGGACTATATGATGGTAGATGCACGAGATCACTGCTTATATATTTATATTGATAAGTTACAATGTGGGGTCGGTTAAAGAAAATCAATTAATATTTTATAGTAAATTGTGTCGACAGACATGTCAGTAGTTGTATTAGAAAGGTTGGTAGTGTTAGAGTCGTTAGCTAGGTCATGATGACATTACTAATTAAGATATGAGCTCAAATGAGTCAAACAATGTGATATCAACTGTCGAGTTAGTCATGATATATAAATTAGACGGAAGACAGATGAGTTGAGTAGTGTAAATTCAATTGTTGAGATAGGCTCTTTGATGACCTCAAAAAAGTCGACCAATTTTATTATTTTGGTGAAAAAATATGTATAATTACAAAAACAATGATGAATACTTTGTTTGAAGTATATATAGAAATATCACTGAGGTAATGATTCAAAATCGGGATGCCCATACAAACCCATTTACAAACTAGCCATGTCACATCTTTTTGTCTCTAAACCATAATTAATACCACATTAATACGGCAATAAAAGTTCTTAATTTGAGGGTAGCTAGAGTCTTCTTTGAACCATCTATATGCCAAACTATATAATATATTTAGATTACAATATATTATACGAAAATGACTATCAATTTAAAATTCTATTTCAAAAAATTCATAAATGAATCAAATCTAAGATTTGATGAAGGAAAGTCGAAGATTTAACCTATACGTGAATTAGGATAGGCCAAACCTAGAGCGTTGAGATTGACCTCCTAAGTCGTGCATTGTGTCAACCTCTCAAGCCAAGCTCTAGATCAACAAGCTTCCTTAGTCATCGTTCTCCGAAGCAAGGGAAAGTTGGTCGATATAAAACTCTTTGTATTGAGATCAAGTTCATTCGGTCAATCCAAGCCCGTAGGGCCTTACGACCTAGAATTCTAACTTTATACGAAATTAGAAATTTCATGTCAAAATTGGATATAAATGGAAAGACGAGGCCATAATTTGATTTATTTAATACTTTTTTTATTCTAAAGAAATTCCTTCCCCATTTTTTAATATAAATTTGAATTAAAATGGCATGAGAAAAAGATGGGTTGATTCAAGAATATTCCCAAAAATAAATAATTTTCATTAATTTTAGGTTTTTTAGTTGGAAACGCATAAATTCTATCTACGTTAAGTTTAGAATATTTCCAAATATATTCATTATTTTTAAATTTTATTCCAATATAGATTTGGAGTCAAAATTTGAGAATCCATTCCAATTTCGATATTGCGTAGGAAAATAAAAAATACTTTTTTTTAATTTTTTATTTATTATTATATTTTTTTTTATCATTTCAATCAAATTCAAGAATTTACAATGTTTTTAAAATTATTATATTTTACAAATGGACTTTTTTAACCTTAAATTTATACCTTATAGCTAATTTTGATGGGTCAAAGGAATCTTTTATTTATTTATTCATTATATAATTTAAATATTTTAAGAAGTTCAACTTTAATATTATTTAACTAATTTTGTTCCAAATCAAATTTAAACTAATAATAAATATTAATTTTAACTAATTTTAGACCATTAAAATCGACAAAATAAAAGAATCAAAATGGTATTTTAATTTCTTTTATTATTTTTACTAAAACTAAAATAATAATAATAATTTTTTAAAATTTAGAAATTTAATTTATATATATATATATATTGTAACAATTGATTTAATTTCTGTAATTCAAAATATTTTAATTAGATTCTGACCAGAGTTTTAATTATTGTTCACAAAAAACAAAATATTAATTTAGAAAAATAGAAATGAATATAATTGGACGTGTATTAGATAAAATTCAAATTTAGTTGGGAGACTATTTTAATAAATAATTCTAAAGAGTATACATTTATTGAATTTATTTAATTGAGCATACTAAAAATCAAGAAATTAAATTTAAATATAAGATATTAGGTAAACTCTAAAAATTTAATATCGTTTATTAATAATTATATGATACGATTTTGATTTAAATTTAAATGTTCATGTTTTTTTATTTTAAATTAGGCTCATTTTGATTAATTAATTTTATAAATTAATTGGCACAAAAGTGTGATTAAAAATTCGTTTAAAATAACTATAAATTTAGGGCAAAGCTTAATACTTTAATCTTGGAGGATGATTAAAATAGAAAACAAATTCAGAAGGTGATTTGACGGAATTACCCCTACGTCCGAACGTTAAAACCATCCGGTCCGTCTCTCTGTCTTTCTCTCTCAACGGGNTTTTTTTTTGTTTTTTTTTTTTTTTTTTTTTCTTCCGGCCATATTCTGTGAGAGCGACCAAAGAAACTAGCGACGGAAAAACAGCCCTTAACCACTCTCTCTCTCTCTCTCTACAAGCTCCGATACTTCTCTATTCCTCTCAAATTTCGCCCAGAAATTCGTAGTAGCAGAGTCTTATGGAAATCCGGCAACTCCGTCTGTAATCGGCTGTTTTGAATCTCCGGTCAATGGTGTGTGCGAGGGTCTCTTGAGACGACGAACGGAGGTGGTCGATGAGAATGCGGTCCGAGAGATCGAAATCTCTTCATAATTTCATGTTGCCGTGTTTGAAGTGGGGGAATCAGAAGCACTTGAGGTGCATGAAGGTGAATTCTAATGGTGTACAGGTCTCCGGCGTGAATCGACAATCTCACTCCTCGAGATCGGAGGAGTCTACGGAGAGTAGGAGTCTGGAATCGGGCTCAGAGATGCGGATGTTCTTCAAGGATTTGGAGATGAGACCGAAGGTTTCGAAATCGATAATCAAGAAAACCGATGACGTCGGGATCGAGGCGGTGAGAGAGAAGCTTATGTTTGATCTGAAGACGGCGGCCGATAAAATGAAAGAGGCGATTTTAAGTAAGGAGGCAGTGGTGGCCGAAGAAGAGGCGGAAGAGAAGAACGATTCTGCCGGAATGGAAGAGACGCCGGCGGCGGTTGCGTTATCGATGGCGGAGACCAGACCTTGGAATCTAAGGACGAGGAGAGCCGCTTGTAAGGCTCCGAATGTTGACGGTGGTGGAAGTAAGAATTTGAAGCTTGATGAGAAGAAATCGAATTCCAATTCCCCGTTGCGTAGTGACGGTGGCGCCAAGTCACCTAGGTTGAAAATTGGAACGGAGAAGAAGAAGAAGAAGGTGAAATTGGTAGTGCCGCTCTCGAAGAGAGAGATCGATGAAGATTTCATGGAAATGGTGGGACTCAGACCACCGAGGCGGCCCAAGAAGAGGACCAGAATCGTACAAAAGCAATTAGATGTAAGTTCGTTCAAATTGCCCTTATTCTTCGTCAAGTTTCGAGTAGTTTTCCAATTCAAGTTCTCTAATCTGCCTCTAGATACCATTTTTGCTTAGAAATAGAGAATCCACGTTTAATCTGTACCATTTTGCAGACGCTTTTTCCTGGGTTATGGCTGTCGGAGATCACAGCTGATTTGTATAAGGTCCCTGAATTACCTGAAAACGGCAAGGTAAATGCTCCTTTCGTTCTGTCGATAAAGATCATTTTCTAAATGTTTATCTCTGAAGAAAATGAGTGGTTCTGTTTAACTAGTCTTCGTCCATCCTACATGATTGAGCTTCAAAATTCTTCCTCGATTCTGATACTGTAGATTTTTCTTCAATCTCTGTTGTTGCACAGGTGATGAAGGTTTAAAGTGCTACTTCTTTGCAGAGATTCAAAAACTTCCCCATTCATGTGCTGACTCCAGAGTAATTCATGGGTTTGATTGGTGATCATGCTGTATGCCCTGGGAGTTTGGTATCAACCACGGTTGAATCCCACCCAATAACTTGCGGTGTATGGTCTTCCTCTACTTTCAAATGCTAATTTTTGTTCATAAGTTAATCTGGTTTTGCCTTCGCTAGTCGTGGAATAATTCACAAAGAATAGGATTGGTGGAATTTGGAACTGGATAAAAGGACATTTTCTTGTATGATCTTGAGTGATACAATGTCTTGTGGAAAGCCCTGGTCAAGAAATGAATGTGTAGCATACTGTCATCATTTGGGAATATCAGTGCTTGAATATTGATGCACATTCATGTAGTTACTTACAGAATAGATTCAATCAACTTGTGTTAGAAATGTCAAACTTGTTGTTTTAACACTTCACAGATCATTTCTTGTTCATATTCAACTTTTTTGTTTTGTTTCAGTTGAATGCCTTCGTTGAGTTCTAGGAAATTAGTTTCTTGCACAATCATAGTTTGAAGCTGTAGTCTGTTATATCCCCACACTTAGAGAACTTATGAAATAGAGCTTTAAACCTCTTGTTCTCCATTTCTTCAATCTCACCTCTGTTTGTTATTCATCAAACTTCTGAGCTAGAATGATTTCCTCAACGAGTTGCCCCACCCGATAGTGAGTCAACCGAATCGGGTGACTCTCACTCAAGGGATTAGTGTCTTTTCTCAGTTTCTCCAAGCTCTTTTAACCATGAAATCAAAGGGCTGGAAATGAACAACCTACCCTTTTATGTCAGTTACTTAAAAAAAGTCTAGGTAAGAATCCTCGATCGATTGTCATAAGTCGAAGCTGTAGTAGGTAGCAACCCCCTTCTCAGAAAACCGAGAACGCTCCACCTCCCCCCACCCAACCCTGCCATTTTCGCTCTGGTTTTTTTTTTTCATGGTGCAATTTGTTCCTCCTGCTGTTTCTAGCAGACACCAATGTCAATACATTGTTCTCTTTCCTGTTTGCAGTCAATGGAGAATCATTCACCAAATGACTCCAAAAACAATCCATGAGATAAAGATAGAGATAGAGACAGAGCAATGTTCACTTCAAGTTGGGTCTACTTTAACTTGTTCTTAACCAAATTTGGGTGTGTTGATTGTGTTTCTGAAAGTCTTTGTTTGACTGTGTCTGTGTTTTACTTAGAGAAGGCCTTGTGGGGAAACTTCTGCGACTTTCTCGCCCGCTTGGCAAACCAGTTTTAGGTTCCTTATTATTAGGGGAAAAAAGAAGGTATAATTTGTTGAGAATGAAATGGCTTGATGCTTGTTTTAATACCTCAATTGGCTGGCCTCATACAAGGTAACCACTAGGATTAAAAAAAGTAATTTTTTGGTTTTTTATTATTATTATTATTATTATCCCATTTTCTTAAAAAAAAAAAAAAAAAAAAATTCCATTTTGGTCTTTGTATATATACATATATTAAACTATATTGTTCTAATGATTCTTTCACTAGTGATGTTATGAAGGAATGCAATCAATATTTTGTGTATAGTCTATAGTAAACAACTAGCCTCATTGCTGGATTGGTTTGTATTTATTTATTTTCTTAAAGAAATATTAGCATAAAATATTAGTATAATCTGATGACATTCATATAAAATTAAGGTGGAAAAATCCACTCATCCTTTGCCCATTATTCTATTTTCCTCTCTTATAAATTATTTTAATGAAGTTGATGCCATAAAGACTTTTCTTGTACTTTATTAGTTAGCATGTTTATTTAATGCTATTTTAGCAATTAATATTTAAGAAATTTATCACAACTTTCAATTTATTGACTTTTATTATCACAATTTTTATTTTCCATCCATTTTCAATTTAATTTTTGATACTTAGTAAGGGAGGGATGCATGAATGAATGAACACCACGTCTGAATGAGAGGATTCGTACTAGGATGACTAAAAGAGGTTTAAAAGAAATAAAAGTTATTACTTATACCAATAAGGTGCACTTTTTTTCGGTGACTTAATCATACATGTGAGTCCGAGAACTCGTGTTGATCTACAGTGATAGTCTTCTTTCTTAAAAAGCGAAGAATAAGTAACGTAACTATGTTGTAGGGGATTGTTGAAGTCATCCGTGTTGAATATGGATTTTGAATCCTTATTTGAATTTTGGGCATGGGTCCTAAGAGAATGATATCAAAGCGGTACCTCTCCTAATAAGATGTGGTTTAGGGATGAATCAGTGCGGAAGCGGGTGGGCGTATGACACCTGAGCAAATGAAGGGTACATAAATAAATCGGGACCACATTTGAACTAGAGAAACTTTGAAGATAGGATGACTAAGAAAGACTTAAAAGGAAATGAAAGTTACTACTTATATTAACAAAATACATTTTTTTAGTGGATCAACCATAAAAACTTCATGGTTAAACATGCTTTACTTGAAATAATTCTATTGGGTGACCTCCTACAAATTTTGAGGAAGCATGTAAGTGGAGACAAAACATGTTGGAGAGACTCGTGTTGGTCTGCGAGGATAGTTTTCACTCTTACGAAGCAAGGAATGAGTATGATCATGTTGCAGGGGATGTACAGGATTATTCAATATTTTTCCCTAAAACGTTGGCTCCGATTTCTCTCTTTCGTACTTTGGAACTCTAGAACTTCTCTTTTTTCCATTTTAAACTAATTTAAGTTGATGACACGATGAATTCCTCCAAAACTTTGTTGAGAACTAAAAAGACTTTTAAAGAACGTTTCAGTAGATATCATAAGTTAGGAACAAGGAATCTCCACCTTCGAGCACTTTTGTCTAAAATATATGATTAGTTTGAAATTGGTCAAAAATGGGAAGAAAAAGATGCTCAAACTTTTCAATCATTTTATCATCACTTTGTATTATTTTTTAAAAAATATTAGTTATAAACTGAGGGAGAAGAATTAAATAAGGTAGGCTTAGAAAGTAAGTAGACATCCAACTCATAATCGTAACGACCCAATTGCAAGGGCGGAGCTCACCAACTGAGCTATATTCCCCCGAGCCAAGTGGGGCATGCATGAAGGAGTCAGATGCTTCTTCTATTCTTTTATTCTTTTCCTTGGCATAGCTGGGCCATCCTAGACTTCAACCAGAGACCTCGTCCCATGATTTTGCTATAAATGCTTGATCACTGTTCGATATGTCTTACTATGCATGGAATGTGAATGCTATATGATGTTTTGATGATTTCGAACATGTATATAGTTAACAAGGTTTATACTGCGATTATGAAGTTATAGTCCGACAAAAATGTTTGTAAGCTACTTAACACTAGTATGTGCATGAGAGTGATTTCTCTAAGGAAGGTTAGATGTCTCGAAACATGGTTAAATGATGTTGAGTTATGACCATAGAGGTAGAAGAGAAAGTATCCACGTATATTAACCATATGAGGTATTGATTTCATTAAAGAGCCTTAGTCATGAACCCACTTATAGTTCTTAAGTTAGGGATAAAATGATTTAGCAGAGTCAAGGTAGACCAAGCCACGACCTAGGTCTGTTAAGCTACCAATGAGGTCAAGCAAAAGATTAGGACAATGATGCGTATGACCCCAGGTAAATAGAAAAGTTACGTTGACGTGAAATATAGAAGCTTGGGTTTGAGGTAGAAAACAAAGTATACTTGATGGTGGCTCCAATGAAAGGCGTCCTAAAGTTTAGACGTAAGGGCAAGCTGAGTCCACGCATCATCAAACCTCCAGTGACACACAGACTAGCCTTACACCATCCCTCTCAGCAGTGCCAACGTAATCTACGTGCTAGATAGATGAGAACTTAAGTTATGAAGAGAGATGAATAAAGATCTTAACCCGAGAAGTGAAGGTCCTATACTCCAGGGACATAACTTTCGTCAAAGTATTGTGGCAAAATTACCAAATAGGAGTAGTCACATGGAGACTAGAGGATGAAATGAGAGAGAAATACTCCGAGCTGTTTTGCAAAGTCAAATTTAGTTTCGATAACGNTAAAAAAAAAAAAAAAAAAAATAATAATAATAATAAAATAGAAGACGAAGTCCACACGGGTCAAAAAAATTCGGGTTTGGATTCAGTTCGATTGATCCAATACCCATCAGAATCTTCAACCATGTAGAAGCCCATTTTCGGTTGTATAGCCCAACAACACATAACCCACAACCCATACACATATGGTCCGACCCAACCCACTCACCACTCGTCCTTACCTCATTCCACGCATTTGACTCCCACGCGGCTCATCACGCTCTGCCAGCTTCTAATTGGCTTACTGACTACACGTTCGAGGCTAACAATTTCTTTATTCGACACTTAGAGAATTTAAAAAAGATCGTGCGAGTGGAACCATGTACTTCTCGAAAATGCTTTTACTACGAAAAGGTTTCCACCGCCTTATAAAAAATGTTTTGTTGCTCTCTCCACCTAATGTAGAACCTCACAATCCACTCCCTTAGAGATCCAGTGTCTTCACTAACATATCGCCCGGTGTTTGGTTTTGATACCATTTGTAACCGCCCAAGCCCACCGCTAACAAATATTATCCGCTTTGACTCGATACATATCCCATTACGTATTGTTATTAACCGAGTTTTCCATACTCCCACTTATTTGGAAACAAAGTACTCTCATTTGTCCCTTTCTATCTTTCTTATTAGAGTAAAGACAGGTATGAATTTAGCCGAACACAAACTTCACCTCACTTACCTCCACCAATCATCTTGGGATTCATTGTTTCTCTTTTATGTTCTTTCTTTTCATTTTCCATTCTAGACACGAAAAGAGACCCAAGAACTAATCTTCAGCACCGATATCACATCTGGATGAGAACAATTCTGAAAAATAGAAGGTTTAAGAAACCTATGCTATCAATATACATCTTTCTTTTCAATGACTTAATTATAAGAACTTCAAATTTAAGCACACTTCGTTAGAGCGGTTTTTGAGACATTTTTCTAAAAAAATATGTGAGTAAGGATAAATTATGGTGAAACGACCTAAATTGATCTATAAAATGATACGTTTAAATTTTGAATGTAAAGCAAAAGACATGGGTATTGAAAAAGGTTTAGGGTTTGAAAGGGGACATGAAAAGAGAGATTAAGGTAAGATGTGGACAAGTAGATATATTATGGATTCCTTTCAAAATTTTGCTTTTTCCATTTTAATTTTGACAGGGATATTTGAGCTACTAAGGAGTACTAAACAAGAGCTGATTGGATGATGAGAGGACCAAAGTTAAGATATCAAAATCAAAAAACATTTCACATCCAACATTAAATTACAAAACATTTTCTTCCCAACCAAACAAATTATTTCTTCCGAATCGTCTCTCACCCGTTCTCTTAAATTTGTTTTATCAACTCGAAATTTTAAATTAGATGGATTAGTGACTCAACCCTATCCAACTCAACTCAACTCGAAATCTCATCAAACGTTCACAAGTCAAAATGCATCACAAACATCGGTTTAACCTTATTTTCAGGTTGGTTGAATTGACCCGACCAAAAACATGTCAATCTACAAAGAGCAATTATTGGGCTACTTTACCTTAAAATATCATTAAGTAAAGGCAACTCTATAACACTATATCTACTCAAACTAGGAGCCTTTATCAATTATGTTCCATATATACTAAGCTCAAAAAAGGGACTAAGAGTTAATAAAATTATACCCCACCTCTACTAATTTAAATTCACATCTTATCATTAACAAATTCACCGGACCTCTACAACGGAGCAGTTAAGACTCCATTGCATCCAAGATATATAAATACATATATTTGTTGAGACTATATTCGAATAAAAATAATCCTGAAGGTAAGATGACTAAGAAATAGATAAAAACAATTCAAAATTGCTACCTACACGAACACGTACTCAAGTATTGGTGGCGACATTGGAGGTGAGTGCTGGTAGCGAAGGTTGGTGGTGGGTGGTGCTCATCGATAACACCCATGATGGAAGTGAAGGTGGAAAGATTGAATGGGGTAGACTTAACGAGTTGACGACATCCATGTATCACCTGTGTCTGCGTTCTCGAAGGTACCAAACACACTCTAGCTAATTTAGGTCAATCGAAACATGGGATGATACTCGAGCAACCCTATTGGAGAAAATATAGAAATAAGGAAGGCACTAAGAAAAATATAAAATTGGAAAGGAAATGGGTGTTTGTTTATTAAGTGTAGCAATGAAGAAAGCAACAACTAAAATTTCCATTTTGTGAGCTCACTTTTGGGGATCTAATCACCTTCCTCAAACATTGTATTAATATTTTTATTTTTATTTTTCTAAACCTCTTTTTTGGCCCACAAACAACCACCCAACCTAATGCTCATCAAGTTTCGACCAATATAAGCATAGCGCAACTGAAGTTGGTATAAGGTGTATACTCTCGATTAAGAGTTTAGGGTTCAAATTAAACGTCCCGTACCCAAGATTTAGAATCTAAATTTGGCATCTAATAACTTCGACGTTCTCTTGCATCTCCATATTTATGGTCACGTTACTTCTTGCTTTGAAAGCAAGGGAGTGGATGATTGGATGTCCATATGAGTTTATGAGTGGGTTTGACGAAGAACAAAACCTTAGTAAGCTCGAGAAGGAAGTTAAAAATATATATATATGTTTCTCTCTCTACTGTCTCTCACCTACCACTATAAATTATGTGTGGAGGGATCTGTTGTCAATTTTGTAAATTTGTCAAATCTTTTTATAAAGTTGACAAGTTTTCAAATCTATGATTATGCTTTGCTTTTCTCTCTCTCTCTACAAACATCAAACCAAAAAACACAAAACACAAACAAAAACATGTAGTACAAACACAAGAGACAAAAAGTTTGCACTCTTTTTTCTTGGATTCCACCTAATGGGTTTTGTTAGATATTGTCTCATTTAGTCTGTTATGTATCGTCATCAGTCTCTCACGGTTTTAAAACGCGTCTATGAAGTAGAGGTTTCCATATTCTTATAAGAAATGTTTTGTTTTCTTCCCCCATTGATGTGGGATCTCACAATCCACCCTCTTGCCTAAGGGTTAGCGTTCTCGTTGACACACCGCTCGATGTCTGACTCTGATACCATTTGTAATATCTTAAGCCTACCGCTAGTCGATATTGTCCGATTCGTCTCGTTACGTATCGTTATCAGCCTCACGGTTTCAAAACGTATCTACTAGGGACATGTTTTCATACCCTTATAAAGAATGCTCTTTCCTCTCTCGAACCAATGTGGAATCTTACAATGTCACTGTTGACACAAGCGACATATGCTCCGGCCATCGACTCCCTTGTAAGGAATGCTTTTTTCCCCTTTCCAATCAATGTGGGATCTTACAATGTCATTGTTGACACAAGCGACATATGCTCCAGCCACCGACTCCCTCATAAGAATGCTTCTTTTCCCTCTCCAACCAATGTGGGGTCTCCTCACAATGTCGCTATTGACACGAGCGACATATGCTCCAACCACCGACTCCATTTCTCATAAAATATTTTGTATAAGTCTATTNTTTTTTTTTTTTTTTTTTTTTTTTTTTTTGGGTCCTATTTTCACTATGGCAAGTAAGCTACCATTTATATCCACAAACACTTTGTTTTGAACGAGTCCTTTTAGTTTGATAGCAATCTTTCTACAAACTTGTTGACATTAATTGAAATGAGTGGGTTCAATTCATTGTAATATGACTTTAACATCTGATAATGCAACTTTTAATTCAAGTTTTTCTATGATTTTAAATTTTGTAAATGCATCTGAATCATATTATTAATCAATTTTCATCGGCTAATTTGTTTCTCCCCGTGCAATATTTTCAAACCCGGTTTGAACTTTAAAAACATTTCGAAAAAGTAAAAAGACGTTTAGTTGGAAGTACGATTTATGAACTTCATTTTCAATACAACAACATTAAAAGGTGAGGTTAAAATGACACTACATGTATGACCTGTCTATAAAAACACCCTACTATAATATCATAATCCTCACTAGCAAATCTCACCTCCGGTGTCGATTCTTCCTTTACTGACCGAATCTATTTAACGTCAAGAAAATTAGTGAGGTATTTTGCAATTGATCAAATCTCGCGTTTGGAATGAAAACTCGTACAGTAAATGAGAATTTTGATAGCCATCGAGTGTGTTTTTTTTTTCTAAATGGGTCTTACGACACGATCTAATATATAGAATTTGATGCTCTGATACGATGTTCAATTACTCGAAACCCAAAAACACATAAAATTTGGATGTTTTAGCAGCAATGCCTACATATCTAACCCCAGAGATGAAGTGATTTGAAAGACAAGTGGTGGGTTCATTGTCTAAAAATGAATATAATGGGCGGAATGGATTGTGGGAGTTTTGTCCTTCCCAATTTAGGTATGGATTGTACAGTTTCTGAAGGGAAAAATCCAAATTATTTGAACAGTTGAGGAGAATGCCAAGTCCTAGTCATATTGAATTCGGCCATTAAAGCCAAAAGATACTTTGTCCGTTCTTGCGATAAAGTGTTCGTATCATTGTGCAATGTCCTAATCCTCACTTCAGTCCTATTTAAACTCGTTACAGCAACGAAAATCCTCCTATTGCAAGGCTCTACCCCGCCCTTCCCTCTCTTAGTGGGGTGGATAAGTTCACGACTCAGCTATAGTGCAGAATTGAGTTTCTCGTCTAGTGGATCTGAGATAGTTAGGAGACAATACATACCAAAAGGTTCAATGCTCTCCTGGTCCGCTTAAGGAATAGAAAGGGAAGATCGCAAATCCCAGCATACTCCTAGTTGGGATGGGTAGGCCCACCACTTTAGGAAAGTCTAGGGTTGGCTTCCAGCTTCACCTCGGTCAGCATCCTACTCACGAGGGGGTAGAGTCCTAGTACAAGGCAATCGAAGTCCCACCACCTTGAAGAAAAAAGAAATGAATTGAATAGGAACTCTCATTTTATGTGTTTCAATAAAGATACGTAACAGTTAAATTCTCGATACAAGGAGGTTGTTTAGATAGTTCAACCACTCATAACAATTAGAGATTTAAATCTTAAGAATATAGTATTTAAATTAGTTGAACTATGATTAGATTGTCACAGCAGAACACAAATCATTTTGACATGTTTTGTCCTCACTTAACAGATCACCTAATATAAGATTAATTCAAGTAAAATACGTTTAATTTTTGAGTTCTTACGAGTGAACAATAAAAAAGGAAGGTGCTCATTGCTGGTATATTATCAGGATCACTCTCATTCAGATATAGTATCGATTCATTATCTCTTCTTTACTCGAATGTCAAATTTAGTATGTAAGAACAGTACATGGATAAAAATATTAATTTTAAAAGATATTTAATATACNTCTCGTTGACACACCGCTCGATGTCTGACTCTGATACCATTTGTAATATCTTAAGCCTACCGCTAGTCGATATTGTCCGATTCGTCTCGTTACGTATCGTTATCAGCCTCACGGTTTCAAAACGTATCTACTAGGGACATGTTTTCATACCCTTATAAAGAATGCTCTTTCCTCTCTCGAACCAATGTGGAATCTTACAATGTCACTGTTGACACAAGCGACATATGCTCCGGCCATCGACTCCCTTGTAAGGAATGCTTTTTTCCCCTTTCCAATCAATGTGGGATCTTACAATGTCATTGTTGACACAAGCGACATATGCTCCAGCCACCGACTCCCTCATAAGAATGCTTCTTTTCCCTCTCCAACCAATGTGGGGTCTCCTCACAATGTCGCTATTGACACGAGCGACATATGCTCCAACCACCGACTCCATTTCTCATAAAATATTTTGTATAAGTCTATTATTGATTTTTTTTTTTTTTTTTTTAAAAAAAAAAAAAAAAAAAAAAAAAAAAAAAACCAAATTATAGGGATTAATTTTTATAATTTATTTTTGATAAATGTAAGTTAAAATTATTGAGTTACAAGTTGCAAAATATGAATTTTAAAAACTGAATACTTTAATGTCCAAATGAGAATGATATGAGTGGCCACTCATATTGAAGAAAGGCTCACAATTAATAAACAAAACACACCCAATTAATCAAAGTATGGTTTTTGGAGGTTTCTCTTTCAATTTTGCATTTAGTCAAAAATATATAATATATAAATTTTCAAAAATTTCAACAATACCCTTAAACTTTCGAAAAAGTTTAAAAAATACCCTTTTAACTTTCAACCTTTTTTTTAAATATTAAAAATACTTTTATCATTAATAAAACGTTTAAATAATAATTATAAACTTTCCAAAGTAATATTAAAGCATTTGTAGATAATCTATGAAGTATCATAGACCGTTTTCATCCACGTATTGACCGTACGAATACTATTTTTGAAATTTTATAGATACTTTTTAAATATAGTACTAACAATAAAATTATTTTTAAGCTCAAAGATACTTTTAGAGTATTATTAAAAGTTCGAGAGTATTGTTAAAACAAAATATCAACGGTCTTCATCCAAAATTAATAGTAATAGTATCTTTTAGATTTTTTTTTTAAAGTTTAATGGTATTATTGAAAATTTCGAAAATTTATAGGTATTTTTTTAGACAAAGTATAAAGTTTAAGGATATTTTTATTAATTTATGTTTCGTACGGAAATTAAAAAATAATAATGATAAATCCCAAAAAAAAAAATGTTTTCAATTAAATCTTGAACATATGAATTGATATCACAAAAATTATACAATACCATGCATTAATTATGTTAGAATATATAATTTGGCAGAAATTAAAAATAAATAAATAAATTTCACGGCGGTGGGGTGAAGACGCAGCCGTGGGAGACCTGGAATTGGGGTGGGGCCTGAGGCATATATACCGGCGGCCAGGAAGATGATGAGGTGAGGACGGCAGAGGGGAGGAGGTGAGGCGGTGGAGCAAAGGCAGAAACGATGGGGTTTCTAAAAACGGTGGCGTTTCGGGAGGCTTGTAATTGGGCGCGTTTGTGCTGCTGGCGCTCTTTCTTGTGGGCATTTTGGTGGCCGCCGAGGGCTTGGGTGTTGGCGAACTCTCTGTAACAGTACTGACACTCATACTTACGGTCGCCGGAGGAGGGAGCGGCGCCGGAGTCGGAGGAGGCAGAGGGAGTAGGGGTGGAATCGTCTTCAAGATCTTCTTGGACGTCAAATCCAAAGAGCTTCAAACGAGTAGTGGGATTGTTGGTTTGTTTGGATTGGTAATGCTCCTCCAAGGCCGCCATGGAAATGGAAGAACACAGAGAGAGAGAGAAAGGAAGGTGAAGTGCAGAGAGGGTTAATGCATGAGTAGAGCTATATATACACAATTTTTTTAAAAAGAAAACATATATAATATAGAAATAGAAGACCAATAAAAGTGGTGTTTGCAAAATTATTAGAATATGTTTCAATAATGTCTGTAATTTTAATTTCAATTTTATTTCATTTCTATATTTTTTATTTAATTTCTAATTATTCATCGCTCTAATATAATAAATTTCAATGATAAAAAATTAATTAATTAAACTCTTTAATTATTAATTATTGGTCACTCTGATATACAGATTAGATTGCGTAGAATTGTGTAATCTATTACACAATGTTGAGTTATGGAAGAGTAGAAACTTTAGTTTACAGACACTTCAATAATCAGGATTGCTAAGCATATATGCTAAATTGCTAAGCATATATGCTAAAGCTAATTCAGAAAGATATATTCAAAGATATGCTCAAGTATAGATGTCACGACTCGATTTTCGAGGTTTCGAATATGGGACTATAACTAAGAAAACAAAGACTAAAGCAAATAAAATAAAAGATTAAAAAAAATATGGTAAAATTTAAATCTAATTAAAGGCGACACAACAATACCACAATTTTAAAATACAACCAGGTCAAATACAAGTTGATGTTGTTCAAGTTTATGACAAATGAGATAAAGGATTTGGAATACAATGTCCAATAGATAGACGGATTGATGCTTCAGAATGACCTTCTCAATGACCACGTAGCTCTTGAACGCTTCCTTACCTCGACTTGCAGCCTACGATCACCTAAGAAAAATGGGAAATTGGTGAGTATAAAATGACTCCATAGGTATCCATGGGCTTTACTAATTCGTGTTTTGTTAGGGAGATATTCTTATGGATCACCTAAAGCACAAAAAACGTAATCTAAACACTCATGCTAGCTCTAGGGGGAGATAACATCCATCAATCCTAGGGGTATTTTCGTAACCATAACATACCTTATATACTTATCCAAAAGTCTCAGTCGGCTTAAACGGTTCAGTCAGCTCTGCTTAAATGGCTCGACTCAACTTAAACGACTCGGTAAGGAAAAATTAGCCAATTCCCCATCGTTCCGACCATCCCAAAGCTTAATTTGACCTTATTTAAGGCAAATAAGGTCAGTATAAGGGTAAATTTCTCAATTTAAATTCGATTGAGTTAGGAATTCTTAAATTACTAACGAAACGGGATCGATATTTTAATAGGAAACGACGATCGGCGATAATTGGAGTGATTTCGAGGAACGAGAGCGAACATACTTGAATTAAGGAAAACGCCGGCTAAGGCCAACCATGTAGTGGCCCTACCATTGTTTGGTTATAATTGTGTGCTATATGAAGACACGTGCTCGTAGCTTTGCACGTGTCATATGCCCGTATATGCAAATTATTATGAAATAATATGTCTGTGTTATGAGATGTGATTGTTACGTTGTATTCGGTGAATTGATATGTTTATGATATGTTATGTTAAGATATGANAAAAAAAAAAAAAAAAAAAAAAAAAAAAAAAAAAGAAGTTGGGGGCTTCGATTTTCATGGCGCCGACGGTGCGAGGCTGAGATGCAAATCCAAACCCGGTCCATCATCGAAGCCGGGTCCATCCTCGACGGTGGAGAACCGGCTCAGCGACGGGCCATCCACTATCCCGTGAGCCGACCGAGACCCGGTTGAAAAGAAGGCTGGCGGTGGCGGCGGTGGGGTGAAGACGCAGCCGTGGGAGACCTGGAATTGGGGTGGGGCCTGAGGCATATATACCGGCGGCCAGGAAGATGATGAGGTGAGGACGGCAGAGGGGAGGAGGTGAGGCGGTGGAGCAAAGGCAGAAACGATGGGGTTTCTAAAAACGGTGGCGTTTCGGGAGGCTTGTAATTGGGCGCGTTTGTGCTGCTGGCGCTCTTTCTTGTGGGCATTTTGGTGGCCGCCGAGGGCTTGGGTGTTGGCGAACTCTCTGTAACAGTACTGACACTCATACTTACGGTCGCCGGAGGAGGGAGCGGCGCCGGAGTCGGAGGAGGCAGAGGGAGTAGGGGTGGAATCGTCTTCAAGATCTTCTTGGACGTCAAATCCAAAGAGCTTCAAACGAGTAGTGGGATTGTTGGTTTGTTTGGATTGGTAATGCTCCTCCAAGGCCGCCATGGAAATGGAAGAACACAGAGAGAGAGAGAAAGGAAGGTGAAGTGCAGAGAGGGTTAATGCATGAGTAGAGCTATATATACACAATTTTTTTAAAAAGAAAACATATATAATATAGAAATAGAAGACCAATAAAAGTGGTGTTTGCAAAATTATTAGAATATGTTTCAATAATGTCTGTAATTTTAATTTCAATTTTATTTCATTTCTATATTTTTTATTTAATTTCTAATTATTCATCGCTCTAATATAATAAATTTCAATGATAAAAAATTAATTAATTAAACTCTTTAATTATTAATTATTGGTCACTCTGATATACAGATTAGATTGCGTAGAATTGTGTAATCTATTACACAATGTTGAGTTATGGAAGAGTAGAAACTTTAGTTTACAGACACTTCAATAATCAGGATTGCTAAGCATATATGCTAAATTGCTAAGCATATATGCTAAAGCTAATTCAGAAAGATATATTCAAAGATATGCTCAAGTATAGATGTCACGACTCGATTTTCGAGGTTTCGAATATGGGACTATAACTAAGAAAACAAAGACTAAAGCAAATAAAATAAAAGATTAAAAAAAATATGGTAAAATTTAAATCTAATTAAAGGCGACACAACAATACCACAATTTTAAAATACAACCAGGTCAAATACAAGTTGATGTTGTTCAAGTTTATGACAAATGAGATAAAGGATTTGGAATACAATGTCCAATAGATAGACGGATTGATGCTTCAGAATGACCTTCTCAATGACCACGTAGCTCTTGAACGCTTCCTTACCTCGACTTGCAGCCTACGATCACCTAAGAAAAATGGGAAATTGGTGAGTATAAAATGACTCCATAGGTATCCATGGGCTTTACTAATTCGTGTTTTGTTAGGGAGATATTCTTATGGATCACCTAAAGCACAAAAAACGTAATCTAAACACTCATGCTAGCTCTAGGGGGAGATAACATCCATCAATCCTAGGGGTATTTTCGTAACCATAACATACCTTATATACTTATCCAAAAGTCTCAGTCGGCTTAAACGGTTCAGTCAGCTCTGCTTAAATGGCTCGACTCAACTTAAACGACTCGGTAAGGAAAAATTAGCCAATTCCCCATCGTTCCGACCATCCCAAAGCTTAATTTGACCTTATTTAAGGCAAATAAGGTCAGTATAAGGGTAAATTTCTCAATTTAAATTCGATTGAGTTAGGAATTCTTAAATTACTAACGAAACGGGATCGATATTTTAATAGGAAACGACGATCGGCGATAATTGGAGTGATTTCGAGGAACGAGAGCGAACATACTTGAATTAAGGAAAACGCCGGCTAAGGCCAACCATGTAGTGGCCCTACCATTGTTTGGTTATAATTGTGTGCTATATGAAGACACGTGCTCGTAGCTTTGCACGTGTCATATGCCCGTATATGCAAATTATTATGAAATAATATGTCTGTGTTATGAGATGTGATTGTTACGTTGTATTCGGTGAATTGATATGTTTATGATATGTTATGTTAAGATATGATATGTTTAAGACATGTTGTTATGATATATGATATGATATATGCATGATGTGGATTGTTAAGTTTGAAGGCATGAAGACGTTATGATATGGTATATCTGCGTCATGAATGATATGATGTGATTGATATGCAAAATGGCGAACTAGTATGAAATACAACTCCGACATACGCCTGAAAGATATGATAAATGATATGACAAACGATATGAGAAATGATATGATTAAATAATATGATAAATGATATGATAAACGATATGAGAAATGATATGATTTGGAGGAAGACCTTACTGGGTTGTATTAAATGATAATGAAAATGAAAAATGTTGGGACCTCATGCATTATTCTGTGCTCATGCATCTCCTTCACGATAATACAGACGCGTACGCTACAAGGCAGGGAAACGATCATTATGTTTATCATAATGTTGTTGTGATGGTCGTGTCCGACATCAACAACTACTAGAGAATGCTCGCACCACCAGAAAGGAGCCTAGAAGGTGTGCAANAATGGAAGAACACAGAGAGAGAGAGAAAGGAAGGTGAAGTGCAGAGAGGGTTAATGCATGAGTAGAGCTATATATACACAATTTTTTTAAAAAGAAAACATATATAATATAGAAATAGAAGACCAATAAAAGTGGTGTTTGCAAAATTATTAGAATATGTTTCAATAATGTCTGTAATTTTAATTTCAATTTTATTTCATTTCTATATTTTTTATTTAATTTCTAATTATTCATCGCTCTAATATAATAAATTTCAATGATAAAAAATTAATTAATTAAACTCTTTAATTATTAATTATTGGTCACTCTGATATACAGATTAGATTGCGTAGAATTGTGTAATCTATTACACAATGTTGAGTTATGGAAGAGTAGAAACTTTAGTTTACAGACACTTCAATAATCAGGATTGCTAAGCATATATGCTAAATTGCTAAGCATATATGCTAAAGCTAATTCAGAAAGATATATTCAAAGATATGCTCAAGTATAGATGTCACGACTCGATTTTCGAGGTTTCGAATATGGGACTATAACTAAGAAAACAAAGACTAAAGCAAATAAAATAAAAGATTAAAAAAAATATGGTAAAATTTAAATCTAATTAAAGGCGACACAACAATACCACAATTTTAAAATACAACCAGGTCAAATACAAGTTGATGTTGTTCAAGTTTATGACAAATGAGATAAAGGATTTGGAATACAATGTCCAATAGATAGACGGATTGATGCTTCAGAATGACCTTCTCAATGACCACGTAGCTCTTGAACGCTTCCTTACCTCGACTTGCAGCCTACGATCACCTAAGAAAAATGGGAAATTGGTGAGTATAAAATGACTCCATAGGTATCCATGGGCTTTACTAATTCGTGTTTTGTTAGGGAGATATTCTTATGGATCACCTAAAGCACAAAAAACGTAATCTAAACACTCATGCTAGCTCTAGGGGGAGATAACATCCATCAATCCTAGGGGTATTTTCGTAACCATAACATACCTTATATACTTATCCAAAAGTCTCAGTCGGCTTAAACGGTTCAGTCAGCTCTGCTTAAATGGCTCGACTCAACTTAAACGACTCGGTAAGGAAAAATTAGCCAATTCCCCATCGTTCCGACCATCCCAAAGCTTAATTTGACCTTATTTAAGGCAAATAAGGTCAGTATAAGGGTAAATTTCTCAATTTAAATTCGATTGAGTTAGGAATTCTTAAATTACTAACGAAACGGGATCGATATTTTAATAGGAAACGACGATCGGCGATAATTGGAGTGATTTCGAGGAACGAGAGCGAACATACTTGAATTAAGGAAAACGCCGGCTAAGGCCAACCATGTAGTGGCCCTACCATTGTTTGGTTATAATTGTGTGCTATATGAAGACACGTGCTCGTAGCTTTGCACGTGTCATATGCCCGTATATGCAAATTATTATGAAATAATATGTCTGTGTTATGAGATGTGATTGTTACGTTGTATTCGGTGAATTGATATGTTTATGATATGTTATGTTAAGATATGATATGTTTAAGACATGTTGTTATGATATATGATATGATATATGCATGATGTGGATTGTTAAGTTTGAAGGCATGAAGACGTTATGATATGGTATATCTGCGTCATGAATGATATGATGTGATTGATATGCAAAATGGCGAACTAGTATGAAATACAACTCCGACATACGCCTGAAAGATATGATAAATGATATGACAAACGATATGAGAAATGATATGATTAAATAATATGATAAATGATATGATAAACGATATGAGAAATGATATGATTTGGAGGAAGACCTTACTGGGTTGTATTAAATGATAATGAAAATGAAAAATGTTGGGACCTCATGCATTATTCTGTGCTCATGCATCTCCTTCACGATAATACAGACGCGTACGCTACAAGGCAGGGAAACGATCATTATGTTTATCATAATGTTGTTGTGATGGTCGTGTCCGACATCAACAACTACTAGAGAATGCTCGCACCACCAGAAAGGAGCCTAGAAGGTGTGCAAACCGACTGGTGGGTCCATACTCGCACGTGTGGACCGTGTGTAGGAAAATTAAGTGTACATCCAAGTTGCCCGTTAGGATAACCGCTATAGGAAAATAGACTATTATGATAGGTCTCATTCATGAAATTGTATGTGTTTGCATCGAATCCGAGATCTCTTACTGAATATTTTATTAAAATACTCAAGTCGTGTGCTACTCTATTTTTGAGATAAAGGTAAAACTCCCTTGTACGGCTAATGATAATATCGCACCTATAAAGCCGTAGCACATGCTTAGGATAGTTTCGTAATTTGAATTTAGTAGACTGTAGGTTAGTATAGGTTAGTTGTATTTCCATTAAGTAGCATATAGGTCAGTATAGGGCATTTTATTTTATGATGACTAAGATCACATTTTATTATAATGTTTTAAAGGAAGTATTTTCACATTAAATATTAATGATATGTATACAGTAGCGAGCCCAAAAATAAAAATAAAAATAAATAAACAAATAAAAAATAACTTAACCACCTCTCTCCATTAATCTCATCCCAACTTCATTTCCCTCTCCTCAACCCACGACACAATATCACAGTTACTCCAAAAATAAATAAAAGAATGTTAGATTTGAAGAGAAGTAAAATGGCTTTCAATAGAGAGACAGAAATAGATGTGATGCAGATTTATTTAGAGAGATCATCATCTGTTGTTATAGTAAATCTTATTTCAAATTTCCTTTTCTTTTGTAGTTATAAGGATGAGAAATTAAGTTAGAATCAGATATTTTTTCCTTTATCCAATATTTTACAAGATTGTAATAAGCAAATCTCATCTTCTCATATCCAATTAATTAGATTTTTATAACTATTCAATTAATTAGATTTCTATTTATACGAAATAAAGTTAGAATCGATACAATTTTAGTTGTCAGTTCTATAAATATGTAACATCAGTAGTCAAATAATGATTAAAATTGGCCAATAATATGGAATGAAAATAAATACAGAGTAGAAGTAATATCTGATTAGAGAATAAAAATCTATTCACAAAAGTATTTTCAAGGAAGATTGAGGAAAGATTTGGTGAACAGAATTTTAAAATAAAACCGAAAATATCATAAGGTAAGAAACTCTATTAAATTTTGTCTAGTAAGGACCCTAACAATAATAATAGAAAATAATATATTTAGTGAAAATAACCTTTTATTTATATATATATATATACCACCTTTCAAGACTTTTAACAATTCACTGATGTAAATTAGAGAAATAATTTTATAGAGTTCAAATTTGAAACTGATGTCATGGGCTCACATAGGTTGACTTGAATTTCAAAGGACAGAATCGAACTTTCATTAAGGATATATTTGTGACAACAACTTAAAACTAACCAGGTAAATGGTGTTACTATCGGCATGGTTATATTTGATGTTGACACGTGCCCGTGGTTCTGCGCATGTCATATATATTCATATGAGTGAATTGTTTGTGAATCGATATGCTTATGATATGTTATAATATATGAATTGTATGATAATACTTACGGTACAATGTGTTCAATGATATGTTTGAGATAGGATACAAAATGATGCACTAAACGTAATGTAACGATAGGAGTAAGACATGTTCATGAAACGTTAAGGTTAGGTTACGTATCGAAGTGCTATGGTATGAAATATTGATAACAACGATATGGTTACGATCGATGCATAAAGAATATGATTAGGTTGTGGGTANGTCCATACTCGCACGTGTGGACCGTGTGTAGGAAAATTAAGTGTACATCCAAGTTGCCCGTTAGGATAACCGCTATAGGAAAATAGACTATTATGATAGGTCTCATTCATGAAATTGTATGTGTTTGCATCGAATCCGAGATCTCTTACTGAATATTTTATTAAAATACTCAAGTCGTGTGCTACTCTATTTTTGAGATAAAGGTAAAACTCCCTTGTACGGCTAATGATAATATCGCACCTATAAAGCCGTAGCACATGCTTAGGATAGTTTCGTAATTTGAATTTAGTAGACTGTAGGTTAGTATAGGTTAGTTGTATTTCCATTAAGTAGCATATAGGTCAGTATAGGGCATTTTATTTTATGATGACTAAGATCACATTTTATTATAATGTTTTAAAGGAAGTATTTTCACATTNGATAGATTGATAGAACGATAGCGTTAGGATGCGTTCCTGTAACGTTACGACTAAGGTACGTTCAGGTAATGATACGACTGTGATATGTCTAAGGACGTTAAGGCTATGATAAGTTAGAGAAGGATATGATCACAAAGAGTTCACGATACGATATGATTATGATACGACATGTGAAGAACGAATATATATATATATATATATATTGCGATATGATATGGAAATGATATGAAATATGTTATGGTATGAGACATGTGATCAATTGACATATTTATGATACGATATATTGTGTGTGATATGTTATGTTTAGATTGTTTTGTGCGACCGTTGAGATAATTGTTGTATGAATCGCACGTTATAAAATGATATGTTAAAAACATGGAGCGTTATGTTATGTCTCCTAAATTGTATGCATACAACATGTTATGAATGATAGGATATCACGATAAATGACATGAAATATAACTCCGTTAAAATTATGCATGATATGAGAACTGAAAAATGAGAAAAGATATGATATGAATGTAAAACCATAGCGGGGTTATATTTAATCATGTCGAAGATGGAAAAATATTGGGACCTCATGCATTATGTGTGCTCATGCATTAGGGGATACCACTATTTCATCACGATGGTACGGACGCGTACACTAATGGGCAAGGATACGATTATTATGTTTTACATAACGCGGTCGTGACAGTTACTAGTTTTAACGGGTGTCTGGCCTAAAGAGCTCCTAGGGTATGCTCGCCCAACAAGGAAGGTGGCCCAGCGGTGTGCGAACTGACTGGTGAGTCCATACTCGCAAGTATGGACTGTGTGTAGAGTATATGGTACACATCCAAATTACCGTTAGGACAGTATCGTAGGAAAATATATTGAAACGATAGGTCCATTGCATTTGCATGTTCTTGGATTTAACTCCCAATAGTGGGGTCACTTCTTGAATATTTCTTTAAATACTCAAGCCATGTGCTACTTCTATTTCAGGTTAAGGCAAGACATTCATGTACGGCTGACGACGGCATCACAATTCGAGACTATGACACATGCATAGGTACGTATTTATTTTCTTAGACTTAGACAACTACAAGACAAGGAAAGACAGAAGTTTGAAAGGATTGGCATGATAAAGAGTGCATGATAGAATGTTTTTAATTTAAACGTTTATTTATTTTATTTAGTCTTTTGTTTTGTTGTTTTAAAGGTATTTTCGAAACACGTAAGTCCATGACGGTGTTTTATGATAAAGGTTATGTTTTATGGAAGTTTAAATGAAGTATTTCCGCATTCCATATTCATGATATGTATACAGTATCGATCTTAAATTAAGTAGAATATTTTGGGTCGTGACCTTAGGTTAAGTAGAAAATTTATGATTGTTACAAGGTCATAATAAGGTAAGTATCGAAATTGAAGCGAAAAATAATCTAACAAAAGTCGAACGGGTTAAAATTGGACTTACACTCACGAGTACATACCGGCCTCCATAGGAGAAGCCACGCTCATGGGGCAACACATGGCGCCTTGTATTGATGCTATTGAATCGAGTCGACTTTGCGGTGGTGGATTAGGAGTAGGGTTACTAGGGCAGACACGGTTTAGGAATGGGCATGACTCTCACGTACATGAAAGAACGGTCAAAATGACCATTTTGTCCATCATGGTTGACTTTGACCCTTCTAATTTTTCACCATTTTCTTTTATATTATTTCTAAATTCTTGGAGTTTTTATAAGCATTTTTCTTTCTAAATCATCTCCTACGACCCTCAATAGGCCTCAATAAAGTACCAAAATTTTGAACTTTTAAAAAAAATTTGAGAAATTAATTCTCGTTCGAGATCAGGATCAAGAGAATTAAAATGATCTTTTATCTATTCGAAGTAACTAAATAATTAACAAAAGTTAACAATTTTAATTGCATCTGAGAGTCAAATGGATCGTAGTCACTAATTAGATAAGCCTCATTGTAGGGGAAGAGTCATAAGATCACTCAACCTTTACAAGAACTTAATTGAAGGCTAAGTTTGTAATGTTAGATGACAAAATTGAAGGCTTATCACCTTTAAAATAGTTACAAACGATGATGACGAGGACAAATAAGTCGAAGTCATATAAACCATGCATTTCTATATATTTTTTAATAGAAGGTTTGATAAAAGTATTAAAACCTAACAAATATATATATATATATATATATATATATATATATATATATATATATATATATAGATAGATATATTAATTACTCGGTATATGTTACTTATTAGGAATGATGTAATATTTCAATCTAACATAAAAGAATGACTACATTACCCGTTGAGAGCATATGATATGACATATCAATTAAACCAATGGTATGACTCTTAAGTATAAAATTAAAAGTTTTCTCATAAATTTTAATTTGACCTCTACCGGATGGATTAGTTTGGTGAAGTATGGTATACAAGTTGAATATGTTTTTGCTTTTTGAAGCACCAAAATGACTTGTATTACTATAATAATTCTTTAAATATCGTAAATGTATTTATGATGTGATATAGTTTTTCACTCTTTATAAGGATAATACGGACCAAACTAATATTAAGAATCCTGTGTAAGTAATAATCTAAAAGGTCTATAATAAATGGATAAAGTTGAGTGTCTTATACTGAAAACACTGTAGATACGACTCACTCTATAATTATTATAAATAATTTGATCTAAATCATGCATATGGATGAATGAGGCACGTGACTGTGGTATCCTAGGTAGTGAATTTGTATAAGTTTGGGTAATAAAATCTTTTATCTCTCTTTATGAATTAGTTAATCAAGAAAATTAATATGATCATATGTGAATCAATCTAAATCATGAGTTAGTTATGAGGTCGTGACAGTGAATATTTGTCCTTTGATAATAACTTTTGTAGTCGATTGAATATGCCTACTGTTGTGAGGACTTGACTAAATACGGAGTTGGTAACATAATTTTACGAGATGTAACTCACTTCTTCCTATACAGGGGTAAGTAAATAACTAGTTCCCTTAAGTGCTGATTTCACGACTTGAACAATTGGATTTCACCCTCTCATTGGCCCGGGAGGGACTAGGTTTAGGATTGGTTGAGAGGGATTAGGTTTAAAATTGGATCATAAACAAATTGTTCTTTAAAGAATCCGTATACTTAAGGTGTAAGATGTCATTATAGCGGTAAAATAGACTTTTGACCAAACTGTAATTACGAACAACTCGTGAATAATCGACTTACTTATAATGATTATATCAATAGACACAACTTGTCCTACAGTGCATAAGAGACAACTCTAGGTCTATAGTGGTGCGACCTANAAAAAAAAAAAAAAAAAAAAAAAAAAAAAAAAAAAAAAAAAAAACATGAACTGTATGTAACACCGTCTGTCACCGAAATCAGTTCCAGTGGCCCCACGTGTCGCTATCTGATTCATCCGTCATATCTCGAAGGAGATACGCATGTTATAAATTCCACTCTCCACCACTCCAAATTTAATCATTTTTCTTTTAATAAAATGGAAATTTTGTGAATAAAAGTCAACATGGAAGCTTAGTCAGACAAGACATTGGACACATTTTAATTTAATTAATTAATTAATTAATGGAATATTAGTTTTANACCGGATGGATTAGTTTGGTGAAGTATGGTATACAAGTTGAATATGTTTTTGCTTTTTGAAGCACCAAAATGACTTGTATTACTATAATAATTCTTTAAATATCGTAAATGTATTTATGATGTGATATAGTTTTTCACTCTTTATAAGGATAATACGGACCAAACTAATATTAAGAATCCTGTGTAAGTAATAATCTAAAAGGTCTATAATAAATGGATAAAGTTGAGTGTCTTATACTGAAAACACTGTAGATACGACTCACTCTATAATTATTATAAATAATTTGATCTAAATCATGCATATGGATGAATGAGGCACGTGACTGTGGTATCCTAGGTAGTGAATTTGTATAAGTTTGGGTAATAAAATCTTTTATCTCTCTTTATGAATTAGTTAATCAAGAAAATTAATATGATCATATGTGAATCAATCTAAATCATGAGTTAGTTATGAGGTCGTGACAGTGAATATTTGTCCTTTGATAATAACTTTTGTAGTCGATTGAATATGCCTACTGTTGTGAGGACTTGACTAAATACGGAGTTGGTAACATAATTTTACGAGATGTAACTCACTTCTTCCTATACAGGGGTAAGTAAATAACTAGTTCCCTTAAGTGCTGATTTCACGACTTGAACAATTGGATTTCACCCTCTCATTGGCCCGGGAGGGACTAGGTTTAGGATTGGTTGAGAGGGATTAGGTTTAAAATTGGATCATAAACAAATTGTTCTTTAAAGAATCCGTATACTTAAGGTGTAAGATGTCATTATAGCGGTAAAATAGACTTTTGACCAAACTGTAATTACGAACAACTCGTGAATAATCGACTTACTTATAATGATTATATCAATAGACACAACTTGTCCTACAGTGCATAAGAGACAACTCTAGGTCTATAGTGGTGCGACCTATAGTTAATGAATGAGACTTGACTAATCAAAAAGTTTAATTAATTAACTCTTTATCATTGAATCTATAATTTGTAGATCCATAAGGTTTCCTTGCTATATCATAATAACACTAAAATGTTCCATTTAGTTGAAAGAAAAATTTAAAGTGTTGAAATTAATATTTGAGAAAATAGTTTTAATTTGAAGAGAAGTGGTTGATAGGCTACTTTCCACTAAGGAGGTTGCAAGTTCAAAACGAAGTTTGAAACAAAACTTCCAGGTTCCATCAGCATAATCCAACATGTCTTTGACTCTCAAACAATCGCAGTTTGATGGCAGCAGATTTGCGATTGTGCGGCACCCACTTCCCAGTAACAAGTGAATTAAGTCTATTTCAATCGCACTTTGATGGCAGCAGATTTGCGATGGTGCGGCACTCACTTCCCAGTAACAAGTGAATTAAGTCTATTTGTTCTTACGTCTTTCCAGTAACAAGTGAATTAAGTCTATTTGTTCTTACGTCTTTCCAGTAACAAGTGAATTAAGTCTATTTGTTCTTACGTCTTTCCAGTAACAAGTGAATTAAGTCTATTTGTTCTTACGTCTTTCCAGTAACAAGTGAATTAAGTCTATTTGTTCTTACGTCTTTCCAGTAACAAGTGAATTAAGTCTATTTGTTCTTACGTCTTTCCAGTAACAAGTGAATTAAGTCTATTTGTTCTTACGTCTTTCCAGTAACAAGTGAATTAAGTCTATTTGTTCTTACGTCTTTCCAGTAACAAGTGAATTAAGTCTATTTGTTCTTACGTCCGCCTGCGGCCAAGCGACGTATGCTCGAGCCTCTGGCCCCGTCTTTAGAAGAAAGTTTGAGAAAACGGAGCAGAGAGATATCGAAAACGGAGCAAAGAGATATCGAAAGAGAATTTTGAATGCAAGATTTGAGAAATTGAAATTGATGTTATATGGGAATGTAAGCAAAAACAACAATAACAGTTACTCCATATAACTATCGGGTAGAGATAAAGTTGGAATCCTAAAAATAGGAGAAAGCTTTGGTTTCTCGTAAATTTGTTGCGTGTGAGAAGAAAGTCAAAAGTGTATCCCTCCATGCATGCAACAGATTAAAACT
>NC_036650.1:4281686-4333833 GCF_002806865.2 Cucurbita pepo subsp. pepo | reverse complement strand
ATATATATATATATATATATATATATATATATATATATATATATTAAGAAATGAATTTTTCCAAAATATTTTGAAGAATAAAGATAGATCCATTATGAAATATTATATTATTAATTAAAAAGGTATTTCCAATAATAATAAAAAAAAATTAAAAAAAGAAGGGGGGGCCCACCTTGTGTTGGCCTTTATGATGCGTTGTTGAAATAAGAGTGTTGGAGGGATGGGATGAGTTGGTCAAAAATTCCCCCATGAATGAAAGATATGAAGGATTGTGATGTCCTCCATCAACTTTATGAGTGAAAGTTTTTATTCTTTTTGGACCGTTAGATTCTTTCAAATCATTACATGATGTTCATCTTTAGGTCAAATGGGTTTTCTTTAACCAAATTCATTTTTACTTTATTTTCATGTGGGTCAATCCATTCCTAAATTATTGGGTTCATAATTCAATGGAATGAACTAGATGCTTATAATTTGATAATTAGTTTCTAAACATTAATTTTAACAAAAAAAAATCAACATCAAATCTTTCGAACTTCACTAATTTTCGTGGAAATCAAGGTTTAGATACTAAAATGTTCATATGAACGCAATAACCTGACCAACTCGGACTATCCAACTCAAACCATCAAGGTTTAGATACTAAAATGTTCATATGAAGCATTCTACATAAGTAAAAGTCAAAGCAACAATAATTGGCCTACGAAACGTGGATACGAAAATATTGACAAAGGAATAATTTCCCAAGGAACCATACAACCCTCGAGAGCTCAGAAAAAATGACAACAAAAGTTCTCAGGGGTCACATGTCCAAAGATTATTGGTCCAAGAAAAGGTCTATCGAAATTAATGCTGAGAACCTCCAAAAAAAAAAAAAGAGATGAAAATGAATAAGATGCATAGGTACCACGTGCCTTAGAAGAAGACGAACTAGCGTTCATGGTGATGATGGGAGAGCATATCAATTGTAATGACTAGATCATTGATTCAGGGTGCTTAAACTATATGACTAGCTATCAAAGGAAACTACGAAACAAGAAAGATTATAAAAGAAGTCATGTTGTGCACAACCAACAACTCACAATTGTCAATTGCTCAGGTTGGAAACACGACGATCATGCGTAAAGATGTGAAAGTCTATGAAGATGTTAAGATGCTAGGAAAGTCAACAAGAGAAGGGTGAAGATTGGAGTTCGTTTACATGTTATCAGTAAAATCTACCTATGTAGATAAGACTCGGAAGAATTAGACAACAGATCTATGACACGTAAGCTTTGCAGTATATGGTGACATTCATTGACGACTATTCATGAAATGTGTAAACTTTTTCATGAAAGAAAAGTCCGACACATTCTCAAAACTTCAAGAATTTAAGACGACGATCAAAGGAGAAGTAGGAATTTTGCCTACGCTCAAACAATAACAACAATATATACATTAGATGAGTTTGATCGATATCTATACAAGTCTGGGATACGTCATCAGCTTACATGTGTCAACACACCACAATAAAATGGTATAGCAGAGATACAAAAATCGACATCTTACAGAAATTTGTTGAAGCATGTGACACAGTAAAGATGTCCCAAGAAGATTTTGGGTTGATGCTATATGAACTGGAGCCCACGTGATTGTGCCTAGTCATTTACATAGCAATTTTAAACTAAAGAGCTCGCAGAACTAGGGAATGTAAACAAAGTCGCATACATTGAATAGATAAAGAAAGCTGACAGATATATGAGAGAATCTAAAAATAAAAACAAATATCAAATCGATGTAGAGATACATAGTTCCACAATTCCTAACGAGTGGTATCATATCGATGTCTTAACTTGTGAAGAAGGAAGCAACGTCCACCCACTGATCAGGTCACTACTTACTCACTAATGATAGCAAATACTCATAAATCCACAAATGTATATCAAAATAAGAACAAGAGATGTCTCTCTCATCATTTGTGTGGTAATGGTGTCCACTAAATGATATCAAAATAGTTGTAAGAGTTGAATTATAGTGATAGCTTTTGATTGAAGTGATATCTACAAGATTTGAGCAAATCAAATGAATGCCCCACCAAGGTGTGTTACCAATGAAACTATGGCCAATGGAACCAAAAAGCTTTGTTCCCACAAAAGAAAACCTATCTTTTTAAAATTAAGAAATGATTCAATCATGTAAGAAAACCCCATTACTTAAACTTTCTTAATCATCTTTTATTTCTTTTATTTCAAGTAATCCCCCAAACCATATGGGTGTGACTCAATTAACCCTTTCATCCACTTGTAATATATATATATATATATATATTATTCAAAGATATTTAAGCATGAAAAGAGAAGATAAGAGATATTAAAAAGTTGTTTTTGGTTGGAAAGGAAGTGAGGGACACTTAGGCAAAACCCACATAATATCCAACCCACAGACATTGATAGACACGTTCAAATGATATCATACACAACATTTCAACATCATCAACGAATACCTTCACTACTTATTCTTATTTCTGGTTGTACAATATTGTGTTTAAGTGGATATTCATACAAATTTAAAGCATCAAATCAAATTTATATAACTTAATCGGTTCTTTACGAAGTTAAAAGAGTAAATTTGATCGGAATGAAGAGAAGAAGAGTGATGTGGGAACTCGAGAAAGATCGTGCTAATCTACAAACAATGAAAAAGCGAGTAAATTTTTGTATAGATCTTTTAATTTTGAAAATTTAGCAAGACAATTCGTGTAAATTTAGGTTAATTGTTTTTTCTTTTTGTACTCGTACTGTTATTATGTATCTATAGAACGAAAACCAATAGGTTTACAATTATTCAATCGCTTTTGCACTTCATTTGGTCACATCACTTGTCAAAATTGTACTTTATGCTCATTTTTATTTTCATCTGTTCGATCAATCGTAACGAATAATTTCTCAGTTAGAGGATGATAGTAAGCGGTCGTGTCACTCTTTTTGCCATTTATGTTTTTTTTTCAATTGATGAAGCTAAGGTTGTGAGACCAGAAGCAGAGAAGCACATGTGAACTAAGCTATAATGTCTGTGACAAAGATATAATGTTTGTGACAGACAGCCTATGTGTTCCAACATGGGATTCCATACCTTAATTCAATTTCCTGTCTTTTCTTTTCTTTTCTTTTCTTTTCTTTTCTTTTTTTCTTGCAATTCATTTCCATTTATTCCATGTGGGGAACTACCAATTGTTTCTACGTTTCGTTTGTTTTTCTATCCCATTTTTTGCTATTCTAACACACACATACAATATATTCTAATTGTTGNTTACCCTCCAACCGGAAAGGTCAAAAGAGAGAATATAAGAATATATTGAATCAAGAAATGAAACAAAACTTAAACCCTTTGACTGAGGCCCTACACTTTATGTTTAGTTTTTCATTTTTTGTTTTTGAAAACTAAGCTTATAAAAACCCAAGTTCTGAAAACTAAAAATAGTAGTTTTTAACGACTTATTTTTGTCTTTGGCCAAGAATTCCCTACAAAAAAAAATGNATTTTTTTTTTTTGGGAAAGAATAAATTTTGACCCCTAAGCTTATCAAGTTGTATCAATGGCAGCGTTTATCAAATTTGAAGCAAAAAAAATTAGGTAAGTCTGTCAGTTTGGGAGGAGAGCGAAAAAAAATTTATAAGAGTGTGAAAATCTCTCCTTAGCATACGCGTTTTAAAAACCTAAAGGAAAATCTGAGAGGGAAAGCTCAAAGAGAATAGTATCTGCTAGTAATGTGCTTTGACCATTACATTGTCACTCCAAACATCGTTAAATGACCATTACATTGTCACTCCAAACATCGTTAAAGGACGTTTTCTTTTGTCCAATTTTGGAGTTATTGGACATCACTTCTTGGATTTTTTATTTTATTTTATTTTATTAATGTCAATTTTCTCCTTATTCCGTAATAAAAGAATGAAGGGTATGGGTAGCAATATAGAGAAACCATTGGGATGTTAATTTTTAATTATACCCAAAAAAGTAAGTAGTCATATATTGGAAACAAACAAGACCCTATGAATAAAGAGTAACTTTAAATTTTGGGGGAATTTATGCCACACAACATGTCAAATAGACACATATCCATTAACCTTAAGAACCCATGTTCCGACATAAAAGAAAAAAAACATATTTCAGTAAAAGAAAGTTCAAGGGGGGGATTATGTTAATGCTTCTTCTTTGAATACATTTCTTTATATCGATGTTTTCTTTTTAATCACTTGGGCGACTAGAACAAACCTCTGATTTCAAGCAATGTGTTTAACAGAGTATGTGTGTCACCTAATCGTCTCAAAGTCAAATTTTACTACTATTACTTGAAATCCGTTTGGATAACATCGGGTATGACTTCGACTGTTCCTCAGGCCCGCCCAGTAATTCTACCGTGGATATAACAATTTACCATGGTAAATTTGGAGATATTATTACATGAAAGGATAAAAAAGAAAACTTTGTTAATGCATTTATGTTGCGTTTATATTTAATGTGGAGGTGGGTGAGGTTAGAAATTAGGGATGGTGATAATCAAGATCTAACGCAATTAATTATTCCACATTCTTGGAAGGATACTAAGTGAGATATCCTAACCTAAGTCTTTCATAAGTATCATAATTATCCTTGATGGTTATGTGAGAGTGAGGATGTATAATAATTGTATAAACAAACAAAATATATATGAAAG
Organism: Cucurbita pepo subsp. pepo; assembly: GCF_002806865.2. Lineage (NCBI taxonomy): Eukaryota > Viridiplantae > Streptophyta > Magnoliopsida > Cucurbitales > Cucurbitaceae > Cucurbita > Cucurbita pepo. The sequence goes on along the minus strand of NC_036650.1, from coordinate 4,329,138 downwards.
ACTTTTCCTTTTAAAATAAATACAAACAAAAATATTTTAATACCAAAACTTCAACAAAACAAAAAAACAATTGCCAGACCCAATACCGACATGAAAAATTATTACTCAATCACAGCTTTTTATTTTCATCTATCAAATTATATTCTCAATCACCGACTAATCACCAAAATTTAGGCTCACCTTTGATGTTAATCATCGAAAAACGTCATGTCGATAAGAAAAGAAAAACATGAGGCAGCAAAAAATGTAATGTATCCAACACAAACCAATTTAATATATGAATGCATTTGAGTTATTTACACACAAACTTAGTATATTTTGGCTGTCTTTGAAAAGCAGATTGTAATGCCTAATAAATAGCTTACCTCAACTCTTTTGGGAGAAAGAATGGCGAATTTTGTTGAGCCCCTGAAAGCATAATACACCAAAACGGAGACCCAAGTATGACAAGCATGGATGCACCAATTTGACCATTGAATTCTACAAGACAAAATGGTTGGAAGTTTCTGTTTGTTGATGTGTTTGGGGAAAGAGAAAATGAACCTTAACCGATGATGATGATTCTTTCATCCGAGCTTTTTGTCAGATCCCCGAGGCATACCAAACCATCTCTTTTTAAAAGATTTATCTTTTTCATCGGAGGTTCCATCTTCTCCTTGATTATCGACCTTTGAATCGTCGCCAGTAGATTTACTACTAGTTCCATTACTCGTAGCACCAGCTCCTATGTGATTCGATGATTTTGTGACAGTGAATGAAGCGTGTATGCCATCCCGTTGTTTAAGAAGCTCGTCCACCTGAATTCCAAAATCTTCAGAAACTCAGAGAGAGAGAGAGCCATGGCATATCTATACGATCTACATAAACAACATTGTCATTTGATAAAAAGAAACAATAAACTATGCAAAACAGAGTTTACCCTCCAACCGGAAAGGTCAAAAGAGAGAATATAAGAATATATTGAATCAAGAAATGAAACAAAACTTAAACCCTTTGACTGAGGCCCTACACTTTATGTTTAGTTTTTCATTTTTTGTTTTTGAAAACTAAGCTTATAAAAACCCAAGTTCTGAAAACTAAAAATAGTAGTTTTTAACGACTTATTTTTGTCTTTGGCCAAGAATTCCCTACAAAAAAAAATGAACTCAATGTAAAGAAATAGTGAGAAAATAGACACAATTTCTAGAAACCAAATGGTTATCAATCGAATAATCTTAAAAACAACCTAATCAAATCCCAAATGTTATCATCTTTTCTTTAATCTTCAATTTCTATGACTTGTGTCCTTCCAGATTTCCAAAACAGAGGCACTGATGGAATTAAATCACATACGCTCTACTTTCCTTTTAAACCAATAAAAAGAGATGCTGGAAAAAGCACCCAAGTTCCCCCGACAGTACTCTAAATTAAAAAGCAGCACCAAGATTCAAATTCACCACTTACCGATCAGCACAATCCACATTGTTCATCCCAATTATTGAAATGTATTCTAAAGTTCAAAATCCACCTGGGTTTATGTTATCCAAATGATACTCTTCAAGTGACCATCAGTTCGACAGGATAAAGATGAGGAAATAACAACAAAAGTATTTACGGACAGCGTCCAACTAAATTCCCAATTCCCAAATTCCCCGCCATTCCTAACTTTGATGGAAATGGCATTCAAGCATTTCAACCACGCAATCTTACTCACAATTACACATATAGATATCATAATTTCCAATGCATAGAGTTTCAAGCACTCTAATGGAGTTGTTGTCTGGCCCATGTCCATCTTATCATGACAAGTAGATTTAGCCCTTCATGGTTGCATGGTGCCAAGACTAAGTATTTGCTTTGATGAAATTTTCAATGGAAACAGTTTCTTACCGAGTAAACACGGGTGTTTCTTGTCATCCTTCAAGCGAATTTGACAATCCTCACTTGGCTAAAGATGTTGTAAGACTTAGAGAAGAATTGCATACAAGTGGAAGTAACAGATTTTTCAACTTGACCTCTGACGTATGCATTGACAATGCATTGACCTTAAGGCCCAGCGAGGAGGTCCATGTGGAGATTTTGTTCTAGTAACGTTCACCATGGTAGGGTCCCATGCATGAGGAATTTCCTTTGGACAGCAGTTAACTCTCAAAAGAGAATTTAAACTATATTTACTTGTTATCTCCTGAGGTTTATCTGACCTCTAGTTTTAAGATTTTGTTGGCTGTTTTCTTTTTTATGAGAATATTTTGTTGGATTTATGGAAGAACATTGACCTTCTCTATTTGGTCGATTCTTACATCTTGGAAAGCACTGGGTAATAGTCCAACAAAATTGATTTTCCACACGCAATGGAAGTTTGATACCTATGATAGGGTTGTCTTTTTCATTGAAAATGGCATGGTGCTCAAGCACTTAATATGCAATCAAGACATAGACCCTACCCCTTCCAGTTTGGATTCCAAGGGTCAACTCCAAGCTGCGGAATCATTGATGCATCTTGATCAATTAGTTGAATCTATCTAAGCAATTATTTTCTACACTAATAACCCATTCTAACCACCCTGCCGAATCAATGTTGTATGAACAGCTAATTCAAAGGGGTTAATGTAGTCCTATATTTCTGACAACTCATTAAATTAATTGAACAAAGCCTTGTCTGGAGTCCTAGGATGTCTAGTATATTCATCCAGTAATATGATGAACACAGAAAAGACCACAGGCAGCAAAAATGAAAAATAGGAGCAAAGCTTCTCAACCACAATACCATACAGCAAGTTAAATTTAAAAAATGTAATGCAATCCATTACAAGCTCATGTTAATACCAAGCTAACGAAGATGGATTAGAATTAAAACTCATGCATTGCAAGGAGACTCAAGAATGCCTGATATCAAAAAGAAAAGTTTGCCCATAAAATCCGAGTGCAGCTATCTTGTTCTTTTATAAGATAATAGAAATTACTAAAAAAAATCCTTTGATACACGCTGGCAAATTAATTAAAAGTAGTTAACTAAAACACCAATTTAACTAAATTACAAAACTAAATGACAATAAGCTCAATGGGATATTTGACACCCAACGAGGCAGACATTTGGTGCCGCTAATTGGACAGCTAAGTTCATTGGTGAGCCAACTACAAAGAACTTATCCTCCTTGAGAAATTTCATCTTTCACGACGAGGTAGAGATAGTCCCATTAGAAGGAGAGGGATTCACTGACACAAAAGGAATTGTACGAAAAACACCAAAATGACTAGGACCTCAACTACAAAAATCCTTTTTTACTATACAAAACTCCCGAATCGAGGATAAAATAGCTCAAATATCTGTCAGTTGCTATCAAACAAAGACAACAGAACCCAAGAGAAAGAGAAGATATATTTTCCCAATTAAAAAGGACAGATGCCAAGGAATGATTTCTCATAAGGGAAAGGTGTACAAATGAGGAAACAAAAAACATAGGGGCCTATAACCCAACTACCTGGTGTAAGATGATCCACAATTCTTCTNTTTTTTTTTTTTTTTTTTTTTTTTTTTTTTTTTTTATAGAAAATAAATTTCGTTGATGAAATGAAATCCCACAATATCAAAGACTCATCCAATGAGATGCAAGAGAATTCTCCCTTGTGTAAGAAAAAACTTAAGCTATAGTTGTTCAAGAAAAGAGATAAATCTAAAACTTCCTCTAGTGGGCTTTCTTTCTTTTGGAAGATCCTCCAATTCCTCTCGCCCCAAATCATTCAAATGATAGCCCTTACAATGAACGGCCAAAAGGTGGCTTTGTAGATTGAGCAGCCAGAAACTTTAGCCAGTCAAGGGAATCAATCGATGTTGCAACGCTCAAACCAAAGGAGGTAAAAGATGTCTGACCATATCTTCCTAGTGAACGAATAATGAATAAGAACATGAGATGATCCAAAATTCAAACCTATCATTTATCTAAAAATGTAAAATAAAAAATAAAAAAAATCAACATCCTTTCACATCATTTGATGTTGGGCTTCGATCAAAGTTTTGCCAAGGCATATCTAACTTTGTATAAGATGTTGCTCTCATTGATACATTAAGTAGATAACGTTCAGTATACCTACTCTTATAACCCAATTATGAAACACACACACTCAAACACTTAATTGGACATTCGTCAAACAAAATAGACAAATATTAGATATTGGTCGAACGAATTGAATATCATTTTGACATTCATTAGACATATGTTGAACACTTCTTCTCTTTGGATGAACTCCTCAATAAAGGATAAAATTCAAGAGAAAGAGAAGATGTGCTCTCATCTAAGAAGCAAGGACACTTTAGTTTGGCTAATGTATACATGCCCGATATGTGTGAGACACTCTGGTTAAAAAGGTTTATCTCCAACCACATGTGCTCCCAAAAGTAGGTGCCCACCCAATTAGACTGTGAGAAGAGAAAAAAAAAATTCAAATCTAAGAATGTGTCTAAAAATGTAACAAAAAACAATAAGATCCTTTTAAGTCACCTGCTAAGCTACTGTTGAAATTTTTCAAAAGCAGCTCTAACTTCACACATGATGTCGCTCTAGTAAATATCTTTAAGTACATGCCCTTCAATATACCCATCCCAGAACACAGACTCAAAACACTTAATTGGACATGTGTCTAATATATGTTTAGCACATACCGGTCATTGGCCGAACAAAGTGAAGTCCACACGTGTCAAACATTTGCATAAAAAAATGTATTGGACACTTGCGGACATATATCAAACAAATATCGGACATTTGAAGTAAAGAATTTGAACTTCTTAAATTTGCAGTGATAACAGAAACATCCTCACTCTAGCCCTTTTTCTCAATCTTTCGGCCAATCTTTGTCACTTGCAATTTTCTTCAAGGTAGCTAATTGGTAGTGTAATCAAAGAAAATAATTAAATCCATGGGTATAATACTCTTCAAGTCTTTCAGATCTATGACATGTCTTAGAAGAAGCAAGAGATCTGTGGTGCAGCTACCAATTTAACAGGCAGAGAGCCATGATCTCCAAACAATATTTTCTACTGGTTCCCACAATCACATAACAGCGTCCCTTTCATCTCTTTTGAATTTCTTCTTATTTGGATGCTGTTCATTTGATTTCAGAAATCCTAAGCCATTTCCTGGTATTCCTCTTTTCCCTTCCCTTGATTTGAGAGAGGGGGAGAAGGCGCCTAAATTCTAAAACCGTGAACTACAAAAGCCTAAACAAAATAACTGCAAGCTATGTCACATATCAAATAATGAAAGAATTAAAACTCATCTCCTCTGGCCTATGGAAGTAATCCAAAAGTCTATAACCGAAAATCAACCCGTAGAATGATCTAGTTAAGCTATCTGAAATTATAATTAAAATGAAAAGTAAACGATAATGAAGAAAAATAAAATAAAACATTTCCATCATCTTATAAGAATGCTAGTTGAGTGAGAAACCAGAGGGTATACGACTTCAATAAATTGCCACTTCCATGTTAGCAACAGAAGTGTTGATATCCATGGACATATAAGGTAACTTTATTGTTCGGCCTACATATTAAGAAACCAAAACATAAAAAACATGATCTAAATTACAAGAATGAGCCATGAAAACTTACAAACTGCTTTTCCTCATTGTATCTGTTGGTCACTTCTTGGAAGCGCGCTAATGCCTACGGAACATCATAACAAAGCAATTAATACGTAAATCACAAAATTACCAGGTAGTGAGTAGAGTGAGACTGACAGGAGGGAGGGAAGGAGGAGAAGAAGATTTCAACACCTTCCGGTATTCTGTCTCAAATTGGCGTAGCTCATTTCTCTTTCTCAAAATTTGAGCCTCAATATCTTTCAGCTTTTCTGTTGTATCTTCATAATTTTTTGTACATAGTGCCTCAATAGTATATGCAGCAGTCTTAAAAAAGTTGTCTCCTGAATAAACAAGAAAGATGTCAAAAAAGCAGTTAACACGAAACAGAACAAAATTTGAAAGATGAATTAAGAAATCTAAGTTAAGACCATAAACAGCAAAAATATGGGTGCCAGCCTTTAGCTCTGAGACCTCACAAGGCTGAAGACCTTCCAACCTCTTGAAGAAAGAAGCTTCAGGGTCCTTAGCCATTGCCAACTACAACAACACGAGAATCCATTCAACCATCAAGTGTAGGAAACATTAGTAAACTACATAGTTTGAACTTGCAATACCGCATTGACAGTGGAATCCATCCTGTACACTTGAAAATGCAAAAAGTAAAACCCAGCAGATGTTACTTTCCCAGACTTCTCACTATCTTCCTGTATGGAAAAGCAATGGAAAAACCACAGAAGTAAAGTCAATATAATACGAAGTTGAATCTTAGCTTTTTAATACAAACTGACTCGCAACAATTTTACAAGTTAGGATCCAAGTGACTGATATGGTAAGATTTCATCTATCTACTCATGGAGAACCTCCTATAAAACACAGTTCGAAGTAAATGGTGCTTTTTTTATATGCATGGTCCAATAATTGGCTATACACCAACAAAAAATGCTAGAGTGACAATGCTTGATGATAGCACCTAGATTAGACTTTAATTGCCACCCAACAGGAGAAAATACCCACAGCTTAACCTATATCAATTAAAAAATGAGGAAAATTACAGATACACTTTTAAAGGTAATACCTGTAAGGCCAAATTGTAACCGCCGCTGACATCATGTTCAAAAAAGAGCAACTGGAATGAAAAAATATAGCACCCAAATCAGAAACATGAACTAGCTAAACAAAGTAGATGCACAAACAAGTAGAACAAGGCCAAGAATCAAGGGGGAAAAGTGCATATCAGAGGAGACCCATTTAGTTGAAAATTACTGGTAAAACTACACCTTGAATTTACTTTGTGCAGTTGAAGTAACCCTTATAACAATTCCAGCTTGAGCTTGCTCCTCGTTAATTGTCACACCAAAAAAGTGAGCACATTGCTTATCCACCTATAATAAAACACAGATATAACAAGATATCAGAAGAAGTGCTGGAAATGTTGCTGCTTTGGTACCATCTTGATGTAAGCTACATGTGATGCACCTTGCCACTAACTGATGTTCCAATTGGAAGAGGCCTAACTGTGACAGTTCCATTCAGAGCTTCTTCAAGAACATTAGCAGAAATTGTAGTCTTAATAGGAACACCCAGCTTGCTAAAGAAAATAAAAAAATAAAAGTGATCAAGAAAAATCTAGACGACTAAATCAGTAAATTACTCAATAAATGTGTCACCTGAACAAAGCTGCAAACATGGTATTGACAGTTCCAAGATTGGATAAGTCTATTTCCATATCCATGCCACTAGCATCAAGGGCCTGAACACATTGATTACAGAATAAGATGCTGTGTATGGGATGGAAAAATGTCTACAGCTATATAAAGACCCTCAGAAGTAAATAAATCTTGAACTTGGAAGTAATGAAGTACATTTTCCAGTATTGTTAATATAAACCTAATACTACAAAGCATCAGAATAAGTAGATGGTGACAAGGAGACAAGCACCTCAAAACCAGCACTATCATATTGCCTTCTCTTCTCTGGATCTGATAGGATGCTATAAGAATATGCAACCTCCTTAAAAAGTTCTGAAGCTTCAGGGTTACTGCCATTCTTATCTGGGTGATATCTGCCAAATTGTTTTGGGGTAAGAATCACTTTGCAGACAGATGTTTCAAAAGATCAAAACAATCTTATTTCTTTTTGTAATTAATAACTCAAATTGGAATGAAGGCAATAGAAATGTGTAATTAAATCTCATGCTGTAACCACCCACAGCAATTCATAATTTAATGTTAGTGTATCTGGAGCCTAGCTGAACTGGAACACGACTGAATATGAGTCACTATTACAGTTCCAAACATGCTGAATAGACAAAAAGAACTGGAGTTTCCATCTCCCTAGCGATGATTTAGATACTACCACCAAGCAGCATTCGAAGAACACTGTAGATTCTTTAAAATGAATCCAGCTTGGATTAATAATAATCTTCTTACATCTCAAATTGTGCACTAGTATACAGCATATTCCTATTCGTTATTGACGGTGAGAAAGAATTATGATTAAATATCAACTAAAACAGATCAAGGTTCAGTCATACGGAGCGTAGAGCAAGAGAATTACTTGAGAGCAAGCTTCCTATAAGCAGACTTGATTTCCTGATCAGTGGAATCCCTGGATACGCTTAAAACCTCGTACGGGTCCCGTCGAAGCGCTGGAGCCGAAGGTCCTTCCGACTTCGAACCCGTCTTCATTCCCTCTTTTTTCCCGCTCTAACTCTCCCACTCTCGGTGCCTTTGGACGGAGGAAAGCTCAGTATCCTCTCAAATCGCTGTAATAATCAAAAATCGGTGACCGAATTTGAAGAAGAAAACGTCGAAATTCAAGAGACGAAAAACAAATTACAAAAAGCATTAACCTGAAAGCCAATTCTGGATGGAGCTATATTTTCGGGAAATTAACCAGAGCAAGTAATTGACCGTCGGCTAGGATCCAATCAACAAACAAAGGGCCTTCTCACGCAAAATGATTCAAAATAATGGGAAAGCAAATGACACCTAGGGTTTCTCAAGATTTGATGGGAATCTGTATAAATTTCTGCGAAGAATTATTTGTGGAAATGGTCTAAATTCTATTTCTTCCCCTCTTTGTCCTTCATTTGTCTTTGTCTGCAACCGCCTAGTTCTTTATTTCAGATTTAACTAGGAGAACCAATTTAATTTAGAACCGAACCAAACCAAACCGAACCAAATCGGGTACATCCCCTCATAATACATGACCCTTAACGTATCATTTAAGTAATGGAAAGCGGTCAAGACCTCCACCATAAGAGACGAATATGGTAACAAAATAAGTTGTACTTTGAACCCAATACTTACGAAAATGTATAATCAGAGATATTCATTTAATCCACCCTGTCCATTTAGTCCTCTTCACCGCTTCTCTTTTAGGTTTTCCCTCAAAGTTTTAAAATATGTCTGTTAGGAAGAGGTTTCCACTCATTTGAAAAAAAAAATATTTCATTCTTCTCTCCAACTGATGCACGATCTTACAATTTACCCTCTTTGATGGGACCAGCGTCCTAGTTAGCACACCACTCGGTGATTGACTTTGATACCATTTGTAATAACCCAAACTCACTGTCAGCAGATATTGTCCTCCTCTCCCTCTTGGGTTTCCCTCAAAGTTTTAAAACGCATCTCACAAGGATAAGTTTCCACACCCTTATAAGAAATATTTTGTTCTCCTTTCTAACCGATGTGGAATCTCACACTTGTCCCATGAGAATCATCCACGAACAGGGTAGAAAAATCTTGTTTAAACAAAAAAAAATAGCAGAGAGAGAAAGGATAAAGCAGTGAGCGAGGTCGATGTATATGAAATCGATGTAATGCTTAGAAAACTATGCACATGAAATTGATATGCATCTAGAAAAAATGAAAAAAAATCAAACGTAACCCGAATCAATTGAAAAAGAAAGAAACTTAATTAGTTTCATGAATCTTTAGCTTAGACTTATAGCTGGACTTTAATTTTGGTAGCCTGGGTCGTGTTTATTAGAATGGGTAGTAGGCTACCAACAAATTGCTTTCATATTCATAAAATTGGTATCTTTACGTCACACACTTTCAAATCACTTTTGACCTTATGACAAAGTTGTCTTCATTTAAATCAACTTTCGTGTCTCATTTTTCTTAAGGAATAAGAAATACGTCAAAAACAAACTTTATTTTATGAGGTTGTTTTCGAAAATGAAAATTCCTTTATTTTTTTCTTGAAAAAATAATAATAATAATAAAAATAGTTGAAAGTAGTAATGTCAAGGAAATTTAATAATGTTTAAAATTGTTTAAGGTTTATTTTAGGATAATTAATTGATGTTGAACTCTATTTTGTGATTGAACTTAACTATTGAACACGTAGGAGTTAGATTATAAAATTTTGTTTGATGCGTAAATAACATGTACCTATGGTCTTATTTATGTTGATTATTTATGTATGTTATATGTAATGAAGTAAGTGATGGATGTACTTACTTTTGTGTCTGGTTATGATTGCTAAACTGACATCATCATATTTATGTCTTATGAGACATCATGATGTATTATATATGATAAGCGTAAACGAAATACTATGCATGTGACGTACATCTCATAAGGAATTTGTGCATGATAATTGTTGAAGGGGTAGAAATTATTGAGGTAGAAATCTCGATAATTGAACTAAGGAAGGAAATGAATTGAAATTTACTAACGAGAAAGGATGATTTTTTGAGGTAGAGGATGACCAGTCCAACTCGGTTCTAGTCTTGCATGTTTTAGCTTATTTTTGCCCAGTCTTCGATATGATCTCAATGGTGCTTGTCTTTTTTCTTAATATATTACCTTTTAAAGGAGCTTGGAAGAATTTGTAGTACGTAATAGTCGAATCCAATGGACGAAAATTTACTTAACTGAAAAGAATGATTAGGCTATCTATGATTAGTTTACTTTACTATATTTTTATTAACTATATCAACTCTTGATTATAAGTTTATATTGTTATACGTGAACAATTTGGAGTATGTGAACTAACCCCTAATTGTGAACTCAGTTCGATTGTCGAGGGTCTGTATAGCATTTTAGTATCTAACAATAGGTCAGGGTCATTTGTACAATGGGGGAATAGGGGGTTGTCATTTAACCTCCAACAGTGAACTTGTCCTAATCGTCATGGGTCCACATTTGTAACTATATGATTTATGAGTTGGTATTGATAAGGTTGAGCCCTAAGATGGACGAACTTCATAGAGCCATATTAGTGTCTAGTTGGTGCGGTTAGGTGATCTCCAACCATTCCCTAATCATCATCTTGTTCGAATGAGAGCAAGAGACGACAGAGGTAGATGAATTTTGGTAAGCACGAAGGTCGTTCCCTCCTTAGTGACATTGACTTAATGGGGCCTACTAGGGTCGTTCCCTCCTTAATGATATTTACTAATAGTGTCCACAACAGTATGTTGAGAAGTATGCGTCGAAACATATGACGGAGTCCTGTCTCGAATACTTATGGTATGTAAGTTGAGGGTAAATGATGATGAAAGAAACTAGTAAACAGCTAATCATGAATCATTAGAATATGAAAAACACTCTGCATCCTTCGTTAAGACCAATCGTCACAACAACAAAAAACTGTCTTATAAGCTAAAGATAGAACCTACGAGATAAAATATAACTTTAATTATAAATCTCTAATTTATGAGACATTTTTAAAAATTTTAAATTAGATAAAATTATAAAACTAAGGCAACCTAAAAAATCCAGACTTAAAATATTTAAAAATTAAGAAGAAAAATCAAATTAACTGTCTTTTTATTTTAATGGTTAATTTTTATTTTTAAATATTAAATATGGGGTCCACAGAAATTGACCGAAGTTTGGAACCAAACAGCACGTGTCAAAACCGGTGGTCGGGCGGCGGCGACTGGCGGTGGGTTTGTGAAACTAAAATAAAAGTACTAATCAAAGCGCGTCAGATGGCGGAGTGTTTTTCCACACCGGTTTTCCAAGTCCCAACCTACACGCAATTTACACACAATTTCTTCATTTTTATTTTCCCCAAATAAATAAATATATATATATTTTTAATTTAAAAAATATATATATTTGCTCATAAGAAATTATAATAAGAGCCAGTATTGTCTCCATCGGCTTCATCTCCCCGTGATTATCCCGCTGCCCTCTCCGCCGCAGCCTCACCTCCGATCAAGCGCCGTCCGGTCAATTTCCGATTTGGGTTTCAAAGATCTGGCAAAAATGAAGAGCCAAATTCAAAGCCCGAAGCTGATCCATATCCATCTTAGCTTCTTCAACGTCGTCCCTTACATCCTCCTCTTCACCGCCGGAATCACCGCCGGAGTTTTCCTCACTTTCTATCTCTCAAATTTCTCCATCAGCTTAAACCTCACCCAGATCCCTCCTTCGATTTCTTCCCCGGTGACCGGACCCCGGGTGGGGTTGGAGGAGTATTTGAAACCGCCGGAAGTAATGCACGACATGGAGGATGAGGAGCTTTTGTGGAGAGCTTCAATGGCGGCCGGAATTCGGGAATTCCCGTTCCGGCGGGTTCCGAAGGTGGCATTCATGTTCTTGTCGAGAGGGCCAATGTATTTGGCGCCTCTTTGGGAAGAGTTCTTCAAGGGAAATGAAGGGCTTTACTCGGTTTACATTCACTCTGATCCTTCTTATAATCATTCTTTCCCGGAAAGCCCTGTTTTCCATGGTCGAAGAATTCCGAGCAAGGTTAGCTTTAATTTACCACAATTTATTCAAAAAAAAAAAATTATGTATATATTATTAAGAATCACGACTCTGCGATGATATGATATTTCTTTATAATTATGTCACACAGTATTCTTCACTTATAAATTAACTAACGTGAAACTCTCTCCTAACAATTCTCGACATATATTTTACTGTGAATTGCAGGAAGTGGGATGGGGAAAAGTGAACATGATCGAGGCAGAACGGCGCCTAATTTCAAACGCCCTCCTCGATATTTCAAACGAGCGATTCGTTCTTCTCTCAGAAGCCTGTATTCCTCTCTTCAACCTCTCTACCGTATACTCTTTCCTCATGAACTCCACCATGAAAAGCTTCGTTATGAGCTACGATGAGCCAAGTAACGTCGGTCGTGGCCGATATAGGGCTAAGATGTTCCCACCCATCTCCCTAAAACAATGGCGGAAAGGCTCGCAGTGGTTCGAGATGGACAGAGACACCGCCGTTGCCGTCGTCTCTGACCGGAAATACTTCCCTGTCTTCCAAAAGTATTGCAAAGGCCAATGCTACTCCGATGAACACTACTTGCCCACCTTGGTCAATGTTTTGGGCTGGGACAGGAATGCTAATCGGAGTTTGACTTGGGTTGACTGGTCAAAGGGTGGCCCACATCCAACGAGATTCTCGCGGTCAGATATCCACGTGGAGCTTTTACAGAGGCTAAGGAATCAAACTGAGTGTACGAAAAGTAAAACGGAGGGGACAGGTGTTTGCTTCCTATTCGCTAGAAAGTTTTCTCCGAACACATTGGGAAGGCTGATGAAAATTGCACCAAAGGCCTTGCACTTTGGGAGATAGATAGATTAGAGAAATTGGAATTTATTTATTTATTTATAATTAGTATATATATATATATATATATATATATACATATTTATTCATATAAAACGTTATTTTAGAAGCTCGTTTGTTTGCAATTTTTAAGGTATGTTTGGAATAACTTTTAATATTAAAAAAAAAGACATACTAAGAACGCTCGTGAAAAAAAAAACATTGTTATGGAATAAATTTTATAGTATTTTTCATCAGATGGGAAGTCTAGATACTTTATTACGAGCATTGTCATTGGGATCCAGATGAGAGGAGTTTCAAATTAGTTACAAGAATGACAAGGTGAATCTCATCCGTGAGGAAGTTGTGAAAATATTTGCTGAAACCACCCAACCTAAATGGTGTGAAAGTTTTTTATTTATAATCAAATAAATTACAACGATATGAAAAGAGTACTAAATTGAAAGAGTAATAAATGAAAGATACATAAGCCGTGATGGAAGCTGAGCGTCATCCCGAGGATAGAGTGGCGAAGAAAGACAAAATAATTGAAAGTTACTATCTATACCAACCGGGTGGACCTTCCTTTTCGATGGCTCAATAATAGGAACTTCAAAGTTAAGTGTGATTTGTTTGGAATAATTCTATGTTGGGAATAATTCTATGAGGAGTAAGTAACCTGACCATGTTGCAGGGGGGAAGTGTTGATCTATGGGCAAAGTCTTCGTAAGCTGACCATGAAGTGTTGATCTATGGGCAAAGTCTTCGTAAGCTGACCATGTTGCAGGGGAGAAGTGTTGATCTATGGGCAAAGTCTTCACTCTTAAAAGCGAGGGTAAGTAATCTAACCATGTTGCAGGGGATGCAGGAGGATGTCGGGACCATCGATGTCAAATCCTTATTTAAATCTTGGGCATGTGTCATTATAAATGGTATCAGAGCAAGACCTCTCTCAGTAAGATATAGTTCGGGGACGAACCAATGCGGAAGCTGGTAGGCATGTGGCATGTGTCACCTAAGTACAAGAGGGGTACATGAGTGAACTAAGAAAATGTGTGAATGAAAGTGATCCCGAGGATAAGATGGTTAAGAAAAACTTAAAAGAATTGAAAGCTATTGCATGTACCAACAAGACGCACCTTTCTTTTCGGTGGCTCAATGATAGAAACTTCAAAGTTAAGCATGTTTTGATTGGAACAAATCTATGTTGTGTGTTGTAACGACCTTATTTTACTATTGGAAATAAGGTCATCACTGCATGCATGTCATGTCTATCCTAAGGATCACAAAAAACATGAATGCATCTACCCAAGCTTCTGTCCCATGGTTGTTATCTCGATATTGTCATCTGTACAGGGGTGTCCTACCTTTACCTAAAACAAGAGTAGCACGTGGCTTGAATATTTTAAGAAAAACTCAGTAAGTAACCCCACTATTGGAGTCAAGAAATGTCATCACATGCAATATTGTGAGACCTATCATTTCATAAAAATATCATTATATCACTTGGACTCTGCTTTCCAGTCCGGACAAAGTTGGATGTGTATTATTTTCCTACACACGGCCCACATACGCGCACATAGACTCACTAGCTGAGCTCATATACATACCCCTTAGGCCTGGCTCATTGCGCTAGCCAGCGCTCATGCTACCGAACGCCACAAAGTGAAAGAGCCCGCATAATATCATAGCGAACATAAATATCATAAGGTATGCGTCCATACTAATCATAACAGGAAAGTCTCTAAATCCACATGACACACCAAGATACTTGAGGTCCCCATAACTCAAAATCATGACATAAGTTTATGATGCAAGTCAAACCTCCATTCATTCATAACATAATGAGTCTTTGAAATATTCATTCATAACATACGCTAAACAATCATAATCATGACACATGCAGAGGTCATGAGGCACGTGTCATTATATGTTGTACACTTTGTACAACCAAGCCAACAGTAGAGTCACTTACTTATTTGGCCTCGGCCGGAGTTATTGATTATCCTTGAAACTAGTTTGGATTTGCTTCTCTGAGTCTTATTTAACTTATGTAGACCCGTCATCAAGTTAGGGCATAATACACAATTCAATTCATCCAAAGATATAAGTTAAATAGACCAAAGAGGGATCATATTGACCTTAAATGCTCCTCGAAGTGTCAAAATAGGTCTCAAAAGGGTAAAATATGGTAGCAAAGGTCCAAAAATAGTGGAACAGGCTTGAAACAGAGTACCTCGAGCTGAATAGTTGACCCGAAGTGCGTGAAACTGAAACGTGCCGATTAGTTGGTTGAAAAAAGTGTGTAACGACCCTAAATTTTACCTATTTAATGTAAGGTCATTAGTATACTTTAAATGCTGAATTTACTTTAAATGGGCTCTTATCATAAATGCGACATAAGTTTGTCTTTTATTACCTCATGAATAACGAATATAAGGGAAAGAAAAGAAAAACAACTATGAAATAAATGTCCTATAATAACCTATGATTTCTTCGCCCGGTTATCCGAAATTTTCCGACGATCCCTCTCTCCTCGAAATGCTATTTCTGATGACCATTTTCCTACTTTTCCTTTCGTTCTCGAGTCTCCTCTTCCCCCTAATCTCGTTTATGGTGTTATTTTGGCTTGAAAAGGTCCGGGACTCCTAGATCTGAGAGGTTTAAAAAATCCAAGGTTCTTTCCTCCTTCCCCGATGATGTACAACGTGTAGGCAACGTAAAAATCTATCCCTGGGGTGTGTAAAGGTCTTTGGAATTATTTTCGTTGCGTAAATCAGAGGTTTCGACGTCGATTTCGTAGGGTTTGGCTTCGCTGGAGCTTCGTCAGTTTTCTCCCTGTCTTTCTCGTTTTTCTCACTATTTTTCTTTCTTGCAGGTGTCTTGGAGGTGGCTGAAGGTCGGGTTTGGTTTTCGTTGTGACCCCTAGGTCGGGCACGCTTCGTGGGTCGTGTGCGAATTTGTCGGAGTTTTCAGTCTCGCCAACGACCCCATAAATTTTTTTTTTTAATATCTTATCCGTTACAGTGTGAGTCGCGTCAGCAAGTCAAGTCGGGTATGCGAAGTGGAAGCATAGGTGAAGACACACACTGGACGTAGTTTGGGTCGAGGATCATGGGTCGTGCCCGCGTGGTTCTAGGTTTTCGGTTGCGATGGACTTGGGTCGAGACGAGTTTGGGTTGCGCTACTCATTGGATTGATGGGTTTCTTATAACCCTATCCAATTGAACCTAAGAACCCTCGTAAGCACCTGAATATGCAAACCCTAGTGTACAAATGCAAAATCCTCAAATCAATTTGATTTCATTCCAATTGATTGCAATTCTTAAGAATTTGATCTAAACAATCTTATCGAAGAACAAGACCTTTAGATCTAAACATATCTAAAAACCTCAAAACAATAAGCTTCAGATCAACATATATCTCCACATTCCACAACGTTGCAACGTGGCTTCGAATCAACACATTACTTCTCGCTATAAATTCTCTCCTCCAAGTCCCCATGGTAGAATTATGAGCCGTCATTGGCTTCATATATTGGTTGCAAGTGACACTAGTTGCATTTTTTCCTCCTAGTAAAGAAACGTGAGCAGAAAGGCACGCGACAAACAAGTAAGTCACCCTATGAAATTAGGTAAGAAATACTTGTAGGATTCGCTTGGATTACGTGTATACTAGTAAAATTTACCTTAAGTGGTTAGCTCCACGAAATGAACTTAGGTAATATGGATTAACTAAAGGATGATAGCATAATGTGTCGTAATATCAAAATCGTCTGTCTTAACGCTATCATGCTTTATGTTCCACTGTAATATATGTTTTTTATTATGCTGAAAGGAGGATGGAATTTTGTGATCTGTGTTGTGGGTGCTTAATAGATGTTATCGCCCTGCTGCGCATGTGTGAATGTTATGCATGTAATGTTGTAGGATGATTTTAGGTGTGAATTATATGCACTCTCTACTAATTTAAAAGAACCAGACTTATGTTAGACTAGGGAATTATGATTAGGTTGGTTCGTTATTAAATTTAGACCTAACCCAGATGCCTAACAAACCACCACGGCTTACAACCACCGTAAAGTTCCACTTAGGTTGCGAGTAGTGTGACCGTATCAACATAAGGGAAGTATGGGCCCTCGTTTCGTGGTAAGAACAGCGGTTTTTGATCAAGACTCAATAGATGCTAAGCTATTTTCGCAGAGGGAGCGTGAGACCATGTTGTATAGCCCAACAGTTGGACCCGAAACGAGGGTGACTTTATGGACCTTTAGAGGTGTCAGCTAACCCCTAGGTAAGATACCATATAGTCTCATAAGAAACATGCACGAGGTAGCACCTCAAGGAGGGTCACTAGTCATTCACTACCAGAGTTTAGATTATAAGGACGGAAAACCAGAATAGACCACAAAGGGAAAGACTAGACCCATGGGTTCTAGAGCCAAAGAAAAAGTATGTGGGAATCTCTTATGCGTAGAATGCGATGAGAGCTTACAAGTAGATGACTTACTGAGTATAATTTTTATCTAATTTTTCTTGCATATACACTGCACCCACGTTATCCTTTTGTCATGGCCCACAGTAAAATTTGGGTTGTGTCGTAAACCCTAATATTTGCCTAAAAAACCCTTTGAAAAATAGGTTTCGAACGAAGGGTAATGTATATCGACTTTACCTATTGTTAACTCGGGTAGTGTGGATACATGTGAGCTAACCATTTTCCATTTGTGGTTTGATATAATGTTATATGATTGGTGGAGCTTTGTGTCTAATATACACAAACTTTTAAAAAAAAAGAATGTTAAAAGGCTAAGTTTCATTGATTGAATAAGGAAAGCATGAATATCATTGTCCATTAAAGGAAAAAAAACGTGATGGTGGGCTCACCTCTCCAAAAATGGGAAAATAACAGCACAGATGGAACGACACGGACTGTGTGGCAACCCTTAAAACCAGGTGTGGGGCGTGAGGAAAAGCATGACCTGGACGACATGTCGCCAAGGACTTGCTTGACGCTTACTAGACCTGAATTGGCAATTGGCGCTGGTCTGTTGTAACCTTCAGGTTTAAGCCGAGAAGAAGGACAACATTGTTTGTCTCAATTTGAATACTTTGTGAACTTTGTTTGATAAGCTAATTTTAACTTTTAATTTGGTCGGTATGAGCCAAACGACGACGATGACATCTGCGTGGTGAAAGATCGTTGCCCGTTTGCTACATACACGTGCGGTGGCAAATGACGACGCTTGTGTGGTTTGTCTCCCCGCGACCTCCACTTCCCCAATTGCTGCTCGTCTCGCTATCGTAACACCTTCGTTGACATACACCATCCATCGTCGTTGTTGTGAACCATGCACTGTTGACACTGGGTTTCGTGAATCATTACTAGTTCTATTGTCTCGTTTGGCTAGATTCATAGTCTTGTTGAATTCTATTTTGGTTTTGTTTCAGTCGATAGTTGTAACAACTCTATCTCACCACAAGTAGATATTGTCCTTTTTAAATTTTCACTTTTGACTTCTCCTAACAAATTGGGATCTCGCAATTGTCAACCGTTGACTAATTAAGGTCAACAATCAACAATCAATAGTCAATATTCAACGTCAATAGTAAACAAAAAGTTTGATCGATTCAAGAAAATTTGTCCAATAAGTTACTTCCTCATAATTTAATCCATAACAATTTTCTCATTGAACCCACAAATGCTGTACTTTTTAGTTCCATCTAGATCATTAGAACTTTCGGTATCATTTTTCATAGAACTTTCAATAGAACTTTCCGTAGAACTTTCGAGAGAACTTTCAGTATAACTTTCCATAGAACAGAGATTTAGACCAATTTAGAACATTTTTCTTAAGTTTAAATCAATTTAAGAATCTTTTAAGCATACCTAAGAATCTCAACAACTTCACCGATGTTTAAATGTTAGTAAATTTAATGTTGGATGTTATATGTTAGCTCAGATGAATTGTTTGTTGTATGTTATATTGTATGCTCCTTTGATACGTTGATTACAAAGTATACTCTGGAACTAAAATTTAAAATGTTGATAAAATACATTTATAATCGTAAAATTCATTAACAATATGCTACAAGAATTACTTATTTAAAAAAATTATACCTAAATTAAAATAACGTAGTTAAGGTTTTTAAAAATAAAATAGTAATTATCATAAATTTAATTTTCTAATTCAAATTTAAATTTTGTTGTAGATTTTTTTTTATTTTTTATTTTTCAAAATAGATAATCTTGATATAAACACTTTTGAAAGAAAATAATTTTTATTAATATTTACAAATTTTATTTAATATATCATACTATTTTAATCGTTTTTTTAGGTCGTTAAAATAAAAAAGTTGATGTGAATTAAATGGAATAAAGGATTAGAAATAGATTCCTCAAATAGTAAAATTTGGAATAAATAGCACGTTTTATTCTCATTTACGATCATGGTAAACGTCATAAAAAAAATTGAAGTGGATTCCAAATTTCTTTTTTATTTTATTTTTTATTCTATATGAGTAAATGCATCCTAAAATATTCCGACAATAGTCTTTTTCAAACACGAAAATATCCATAATTAATTTACGGTTAATCGAATCAAATATAACTCCAACACTTCACTCGAAATTATTATTTATAGTTTTTTATTTTAAACTATTTTTTATTAAATATTTTATTCTCAAAACATGTTAAATAAAAAATTTACTAAGGTTAAAATTTACTTTTTATTTTTTTTATTTTTTTTTATTTTTCATTTGAATTGAGACTATTAGTCTTCTTAAAGTCAACACATAATAAAATGTCTAATTAATTACGGTGGAAGACAAAAAAGAGAGTATAAATATAAATAAAAAGTTAAAAAGTGATTAGTTTAAAAGTTTAAAAAGTAACTAATTTAAGAAATAGCAAAATTAATTTAAAAATTATGTATTATAATTATTTTAATTTAGCTAACTTAAAATGAACGTTAAAAATTAAAAGTGGACATTAGTGAAACGTGAGATAAACGTGCAAGAAATTAAAATTTAGAAATTAAATGACAATTAAAGTAAAAATTCAAAGGACAAAAATGTAAAGTGGGACCAAAAAAGGTTTTTTTTTTTTTCCCTAAAAAATACAAAACTTGTCACATATTATACAACAATATATTCACCTGTCCCAACACATTACTAACATTAGTTAAATATATTAAATATTCTTCATTTTTATAATAATTTTATAAATAGAGTAGAGTTGGATTGGATTGTAACTGTGATATCCCACATTGGTTGGGGAGTAGAACGAAACACCCTAAGGGTGTGGAAACCTTTCACTAGCAGAAGCGTTTTAAACCCTTGAAGGGAAGTCTAAAAGGGAAAGTACAAAGAGGATAGTATCTACTAGCGGTGGGCTTGGGGCATTACAAATGGTATCAGAGTCAGACGCCAGACAATCTGCCACTAGTGAGGAGGCTGTTCCCCGAAGGGAGTAGACGTGAGGTAGTGTGTCAGTAAGGACACTGGGCCCTGAAGGGGTGGATTGTGATATCCCACATTGATTGGGGAGGAGAACGAAACACCCTTTATCAGACATTGGATGATGTGCCACCAGCGAGGAGGTTGTTCCCCGAAGGGGGTAGATACGAGGCGGTGTGCCAGTAAGGATGTTGTGCCCTAAAGGGGTGGATTGTGATATTCCACATTGGTTGGGGAGGAAAACGAAACACGGTTTATAAAGGTGTGAAAACCTTCCCTTGAAGGGAAACCCAAAAGGGAAAGTCCAAAAAAGACAATATTTGCTAGCAGTGGACTTGAGCGGTTACACATGGTATTAGAGTCAGACACTGGACGATGGGCCACCAGCGAGGAGGCTGTTTCTCGAAGGGAGTAGACACGAGGTAGTGTGCCAGTAAAGACACTGGGCTCCGAAGGGGTGGATTTGGTGGTGGTCCCACATCGATTGGAGAAAGGATCGAAGGGGTATGAGTGTAATTTATATATGAAAAAAAAGCATAAAGTATAATGAATGTGAAAATAGGGAACTCTAATTCCCTTTTTTAAATGAATGTTGAAATCTATATATACCTTATCTATTATACTTGAAATAATTTCTTTTAATAAAAATATCGTAAAAGGAAAAGGAAAAGGAGACGGAAAGGGAAAGGGAAAGGAAGAGAGAGAGAGGGTTATTAGTAAGCTTTGAGGAATTGTCAAAAACGTCCATGGAATCCAATTCTTCGTCGTGAGAGTTGGAGCGAAGAATTCACCCAACCTCAAAGCCCTTCAAATAAGTTCCTTGGAGCGAAGAATTCACCCAACCTCAAAGCCCTTCAAATAAGTTCCAAGAAACGACACTACATCTCTCTCTCAGTTTCTTAATCGACTTAATTCAAGGCTTTGGTCAATGCAAACAGGAAGGAATACGAAGGGGTAAGGCTATATATATGTGTGTGTGTGTGTGTTAGTTTTTGAGCTCTAAAACCAGAGATCTGGTATTTCAAATTCCCCTTTGTTTCATTGAAATTTTGTAGGAAGTGGTGGAGAGCAAGATGAGTGGCGGTGGCAGTAGCACTTCTCGAAGCACTAGGGATTTGATCTGCCATGCCGGTGCTGGTGCTGCTGCAGGTTTGTTTTTTCGTTTTTTCACGCTTAATTTTGAGCTTTTTGTGTTAGATTTCTGTTGTGTATCGATGAGGGTTTGAAATTTGGGGGTTTAGATTAGTTACTTGCATGGTCTGTATACACATTGAGTTTTTGTTTAGGGATTATTTGGTATTCGTGTTCTTATGTTGAGCGTAACAGGTGCTATAGCAGCCACGTTCGTCTGCCCTTTAGATGTGATCAAGACGAGGCTGCAAGTGCATGGTCTTCCATCTGGTCAAAGAGGAGGTAATCTATAGTCTTAACCTTGGAGATAGTGTTAATTCCTTTTTCTTCTACAACTTTTTAGTTCAAGAACAACTGGGTGGGGTGGGGGATTCAAATCTCAACTCTCTCAAAATTATGCCTTAAATCATTGAGTTACGTTGTGGTTGACGTAAAAGTGTGGTCATTTTCATCTTTAGTGTGCAAATATACCATGAATTGGTAATCTCAGGCTGCTAATTAGATGCGTCGTTATGCTAGTTTAGCTCAACTGCTAATGAAATTAATAACTTCCTTATAGGTGGTAGCTTCCAACAATGTTAAGCTACGAAAAACAATTTTTTAAATACTACTACTATCTTTCTTAGTAGATTTTGATTAAGATTTTGAAAGCATGTTTAGAAATAGATTATGGAACCAGTAAAGCTGTCAGTAAACTATCTCTATTAGTAGAAACAGAAAATAAAAATATAAATCCTTATCAAAGAGGGTTTAACTTTATATTGGTAATGAGATATACGAACAATCTAAGCTGAACAACAGCCAAGGTGGGATTCTGTTTTGAACGTTATAGTTGGATGGAAGCTTAGAACTAATTATTCAATGTATTTCGAAGTCTGAATCAATTCAGTTTTCTGTTCTTCATTGTTCTGGGACGTTTTCCTGGAATGGCTGTAACAGCTGGTTGTGATTGGTCGTATTGATTTTGAGAATCAAACTAAGGATTTGACCTGGATTAAGACTTAGAAAACTAGTGTTCAAAGGATTAATTTTAGTTATGTGATAACTGATATTAGCATTTCTGCTTCTGAAAATACAGGTTGGTATACATGTTTATGGATTATATTTCTTTAATCTCATCTGTCCTGTACCCAGGTAGTATTATTGTCACTAGCCTACAAGACATAATGCGTTCTGAAGGTTTCAGGGGACTGTACCGTGGCCTTTCACCAACAATATTAGCACTTCTTCCAAACTGGGCTGTGAGTATTTTATTGGATATTCCTTGGGAAAGTAGCATTAAGACCTTTCAGTTTTTTCCAAACTGATGCATCAATTTTATGGTTGGTTGCTTGTACTTAAGCCCATGTTAGTGGCCGACACCATATTGAAGCTTGTTCATGAACTAGAATTTCATGAATAGTTAATGAAATCCACTTTTCTGTAGGACTTTCTTCTGTTTTCCTTTTTCATTATCTTTCTTGGGGATCTGACTTTTTGATGGGTCTCATTTCTTGCAACTGTACAAGCATAACTTTTCATACAGGAAATCCTTCCTGGGCTGCGCTGTTGACATTAATCATCTATTTTCTTCCCCACTTGGGTGCATAATGCATTATGTGATTTTTTTCCCGACCCATTGCATCTGAGTGTTTTTCTTTTTCCTGTTTCTTTTCTAACTGGCAATTCAGAAGTTATCCTTCCTAAGAGACATTGGTTTTTCCCTTTAAATAAAGAAAATGGTGATTTATGTACTTGTAACAGTAGGACCTAAGTGGGATAAAGATTTACTTCCACACTTTGTTGTGGGATGTTATGCTGACATTTCTATTTCGTTCTAAAATAAATTATTAAGAATAACTATATAATTTTATTATTACTATGACCAAAATTTATTTCCACATGACCTTACTTTGGCACAAGTTATGTTTATGAGATTCATCATCCATTTATTGTTTCAGGCTCATTTTTCCATCACCTGAACTATTTCTACTTTTCGATTGACAAAATTTGCTCATCTCACATGTAGGTCTACTTCACAGTTTATGAGCATCTAAAAGGCGTACTTCATTCAGATGGTTGGTTTTGAGGTTCATTGGCAAATGATTTTTTCGTTTTTTACAAACATTATTTCTTTGCATGCTGTTGCACTCCTCCCATTTTGAATTTTGGATATGTTTAATTCTTGAATCCATAGAAATGGTTAAATTTGGTTGAATTACTTTTGTGTAATTAATATTATATTTGCTATTTGATTGCAGGGGACGATGGTCATCAACTCTCGTTCGGCGCAAATATGGTTGCTGCTGCTGGGGCTGGGGGATCTACTGCCATTGCAACAAATCCTTTATGGGTTGTTAAGACCAGACTCCAAGTAAGTATTAGGTTTTTGTGCTTTTAAATTTCCATTTCATTGAGTTCGTCTTCTATACTCCATCTTACTGAATCCCATCTAAGTCCTATATTTTATATTGTTATTCTTTTGGATGTTCATAGTATTTTTGGTTAAAACTCAGACACAGGGAATGAGGCCTGGTGTGGTTCCTTACACAGGCATGGTTTCAGCATTTACCAGGATCATACAGGAAGAAGGAATCCGTGGGCTTTACAGGTTTGTTCTGACCATGTTTGTGAAAACTGAAGTTTTGATATGATATATGTTTACCTAAATTTGTCGTTTGATTGTATTGAGTGATCGTGCTAAACTTATATTCTTTTGAAAATAATGACTAATGATATACTATTTACTTCCTCCTCGTTTTATTTTTTATGTTTCTATTTTAAATTCTCTAACTTTTGTAATAATTATGAGGCCATGGCTTTGATTTGTTCTACAAACAGTGGTATCCTCCCTTCATTGGTTGGGATAAGTCATGTTGCCATTCAATTTCCAGCATACGAAAAGCTCAAATCATACATGGCAAAAAGAGGTACGTAATGACAATCCTCCTATGGTTATATACTTATTTAATTGAGCAAGATCGTTAAAAATTTATTTTTCCAGATAACACAACCATTGAAAAGCTAACTCCGGGACATTTAGCAATTGCCTCGTCATTGTCAAAAGTTATGGCCTCGGTGACGACTTACCCACATGAGGTAGGTTCTTAAACTCTCTCTCTCTCTCTCTCTCTATGAGTGCATGTGTTGTGTGTATTCGAACATATGGGTGTAGGAGATTCAAACATTGTCCTCTTGGTCGAGGATATATCACTTAATTAGTTGAGATGTGCTTAGATTGGTGTGTCTTTGTTAATACTTTATCCTGTTCAAACTTCATCTCCAGGTAGTTCGTTCCAGGATGCAAGAGCAAGGCCAAGCCAGAAATGTTGCTCCTCAATACTCAGGCGTACTGGACTGTATCAAAAAGGTTTTTCAAAAGGAAGGTCTTCCCGGTTTTTACAGGGGTTGTGCGACAAATCTGTTACGAACAACGCCATCCGCCGTAATAACCTTCACCAGCTATGAGATGATACATAGGTTTCTACTGCAATTTATACCTCAAGGCGAGGAGAAACCTTCCCCCCATCTGAATTCGAATAGCAATAGCCATGTGAAGCCCCAAAAGGCAAACCGAGACGACTCGAAGGAAGAGAGTGATTCCGGCTTACAACAATCACAATCCCAGCCAAGTAAGCAAACTAGAATTCCTCTGGGGAACAAAGAACAGTTAGCATCTAGACACTGATTAAATTTTGATTGCCTCCTCTCTTTTTTCCCCCCTCTTGATCTTAGAGACGAATAATAAAATTTTCTGTTGGTGAATAAACGCATGCTCTCCGTGTGCTCTGAATTTATGGATATGTTCATTGGTTGGTGATTGCTATGGAAAAATCTGTAGCATCCACATGTCTGTGTGAGTGAATGAAAACCATATCCATATCAAACTTGTACCTGATCGAGTCTAGGAATTTTGGAGATGAGCTGCCCAGCAAATTATATTAATAGATTTATTGGTTGTTGGATAATCACTATGTTTCTGTTCATTTCATTGCAGTTTATATTTTATTGGTAGCTTCGAATTCGAGTTGTCTTGTCTTCATAAGTTTTCTATGTATTCAAACCGTTGGGACTTCGGACAAAGTTTCAATTTGATCTCTATGATTTTTGAAGTTTAGTCTCTGAAGTTCGGATGTAGCTTCTCACCTTTGTCTCGACACGATTAGAACTGTTTTTAAACATGATGATACTCGGGATACTAGGGATTAGATTGAATGAAAATTTTAAAACTATAAGGACCAAATTGAGATTAAGAAAAGGGTATATAAAGAAACTTATTGAATGGAAGGTGATGGTTTTATGTAAAGTGAGATGCATTGCTTTTTAGGAGTGGAATTTTGAGTGCCTTTTGTTTGTGTTTGTGAAGGAAACGTTTCATATGCCTTTGAATATCTGGTCCATATTCTTGGTCCCAACCCCCTTAGAGAAACAAATAAATTAATATTTTTTTTGTTATTCCATTTTAACTTTAACACTTTATTTATTTTAAATCTCATATTTTCATTTCTATCCACTATTTCAATCTTTTATCATTCATTTTTTTTACCACCTTTTTTATTTAAAAAAAATAAATTAAAATACTATTATTACTGTACGCAACTTAAACTTTTTAAAATTGTCTAGAAAATACTCTTAAAATCCTCCAATTTTTTTTAAAAAAATTTAAAAATACCAAATACCTTTAGAACGGTCAAAAACTTCATTAGTACTCTTAAATCGATCTAAAAGGTTCAAAAATAAAATTATTAGTCAATGATATTTTTGCACTTTTTTTAATTTTTAATTTTCTTTTAGCCTAGATTACTTTAGTAGATATTTGGATCTTCTTTTTGAGATTTAAAGCTCAAGTCATTNAAAAAAAAAAAAAAAAAAAAAAAATAGATTCAAAATAGACTTCTCGAAAAATTACCCTAAGACCTACTACAAAATTCGAACGACCATAATAAATCTATACTTTATCAATTGGGCAATAAACTTATGGATTTTGAAGTGCATTTGAGTCCAAGTCTTAAACATCTCTCATGGAATAAAGGGAAAAAGAAAAAGAGGGTCCCTCCCACTAATGAAGAATCCACTTAAATATTAAAAGGAAGTGTATATTCTATGTCACACTCATATTAATACTTTAATCCAATTCATATGCTTAAATTAATCCAATTTTGGGACCTATCTTATATCAATTCTAAATTCTCAATTCACTTTAGTAGATTTTTTAACTCCCATTTAACTCACTATCTCGACTATGGTCAAAGCGGCGTCCAAAATTACAAACTTTATGAACTATATTAAAAACAATTTTTAAAAAAATCAAGGTTTAAGCTTTAAATTTGGAAATGATTTCATTAATTAATAAATTATTTGAAAATTCAACAAATAATAAAGCTCATCATAACACAAAAATAAGCAAATTCCCACTCATGGGAAATCTATTAATCACAAATTATTTTCCTAATTTCAAGTAAAAATTTAAAACTATACTAAAAAAAAACAGAGAATATATATAATTAATTCATTAATTATAGAAAGGGTTTTTTAAATAAATCATTCATTACTCGGGGATTCCGGCGAGAACCGGCCGCCAAGTTTTCTGAAGCAAGTATTTGTACCGGAAGCCGGTCCAACCCGGTCTAGGTGAACCGGGTTTGCAACCGGGCGATCCAATATGATCGTCTGCTTTCTTCTTACAAACCGGAGTCACGTTCCGGAAAGGAGCCGCGATCGCCGTCTCGTTAATCCTGGCGTCGGTTCCATCATACGGCGGCGACGAAACGAACAAGTCCTTCAACTTGTTGCCTCGAGTCAAATCCTTACGGTCGTCTATGTTCTTCTCCGGCAAGGCGCAGCGGCGAGGGGACCGGCGGCTGAAATTCCGAGTGAGAAGCATCCGCAGAGTGGTTTTACGGCGGCGGAGGTGAAGGAGAGGACTAGTTCTAGGGCTTAAAGTGGGACTCTGAGCGACGCCGCAGTGCGTCGAAAGGAGCTTGAATTTGAGAAGCGACGCCATGGAAAGAAATTACAGAGAAAGAATCGCGAATCGATCAAACGACTTTTGAAATGGAATCTGAAATTTGAAAAACTGTAATGATCGAAGAGACGAATTCGGAGAGGATTTTGAGAGCGTTGGGAATTGGGGTTTGATTTTGTTGATTCATTTTCAGTCCCAACTTTGAATTGAAAGGGAAATTTCATTGAATTCTAAATACAATAATTATATTATTTAATATTATTGAAAAAGAAGCTCTCCCCCAACCGAAATTACCTTTTTACCCCTATAAAATCATTTTCCAACTCTACTTTTGTCACTTTTTGCTGGTACCCATGGATTAAAAATGTCCAAGTTTTTCTTTTCTTTCTATCTTTTTGACCATAGTCTAAGTAACTTTTATGAAAAATTTGTGAAATGAAAAAAAAATATATTATATAAAAATTATTAATTGTGGTCCATATCAAACTGTTCAGAACATGGTACTAGAGCCATGGACTTATATGTTCGGTTCATAATAACATCATTAAACAGTTACAAAACAAGGAAGGGAATAAAGTAATCGTCGTCTATTCAGAATTGCTTTATACGCAACACATGTACGAGCACGTGGGCATCAAGGTGAGCTCGTATACGTACGTTTTGAACCTTATCTTTGACTAGCGTTCCTGGTATACTAGGAAGAAAATGGAGCACACATATAAGATATGAGTATGTGCCAATTATAGGGAGGAAGTATCCTGATGGACCTGTGGAGCCACTTTGTCATTCCCTTGTAGATTGGTTGAACCTATCTCTTAGCTCACAACTAAACCTCTAATTTTAGCTAAAACACTTGGAATTGTTCAAGGAGTGACATGGCTTTATACGGGTAAAAAATGGTAGGATAGGATCTAGACGTGTCAAACGGGGCTAAAAAACAGGTATCTCAAGTCAAATAAGCCGCCAAGCCCGAAGCCATGTTGGGAGTAGTCGACTCAGCAGAGTCGCAAGGCGCGACACGTGGGTCAAGGCACGGGCCAAGGGTTGCGCGAGTCGGTTCAGGTTGTGGGTTGGGTGTAGGCCGTGGGTTGGCTTTTGAATTTGGGCCAAGCTTTGGTGGATCGTGGGCTCATATGGATTTGGGGCAAGTTTATGGATGCTGACGTGGAATAGGTCAAGTGGGCTAGCAGACACGCTCGCCCTATTTGAAAGAAAGTAATGTTATAAGCTAAAAGAAAATAAGCAACAACCATGTCTTCAATGATTGACAATTAGTCACATATCGCCTTATTGACATAGCAAGAATAGTAAATACCTAACTATACATGAAAGTATGTAAAAAGGGTTTGGAATGGACATGTGACCATGAACAACACGCCTTGGATAAACGTGACCAAAACATCCGACGTTCAGCCATAGGTAATGCGCCTTAGACAAGCGTGATTGTAACACTTTGTCCACTCCTATTCTACCTGCTTGGTGCTACAAATCTCAAATAATTGGTCATAATTCAAGTCATATTAGGTTAATATCAAAACTGGAGTGGAACATAAAAAAAATGCACCTAACACGCGATTTCCCGCACCCCACCCACGGGAGGAGCTTCTATGCATAGGCTCACGCATGGATACAAGGCTTAATTGCGACCACACCTCAGTTTGAATCCTAGAACTAGCAAGTCATCTAATTTTTTTATCGATATTCTCGCACGCCCAACTGCACTTTGATACTTAGGAGAAGCGATCGCTTACATATTTTTTTGATGATTTATGTGGTCGCGACATACATCCCATCTTAGAGTGCGCGTTCAAGCTACAGTTGTAGTAGCTAGGCAATATATTTTTTTTACTTCCATATCACCACTACCTCAGCAACAACAGCGACAATGTCATGCTACCATCATGTGCATTGCCTGAATATGAGAAAAAATAACTTTCAAATTTGAATCTAAGGTACGATAGGGTCAGCCTAAAAGGCTCGAAAGAGCTCCATGTGTGTTAACTCTCAAAATGAGAATTATAGTTATTGTTTATTGATAGTGTCTTTTATGGACTAAAAAGCCCGAAAACTCTCAAAATGAGAATTATAGTTATTGTTCATTGATAGTGGTCTTTTATGGACTAAAAAGCCCGAATGTTGATGATTTGATGCTTAAACGGTCTAAATTGTCACGGTTGATTTGATCTTTTTGTTCATAAGTGTTCCAATAAATCGACCATATGCTCCAACCCTCCAAAAGGACCTAATTATGAATAAGTGTTAGTCTACGACAAGTCGGGTCATTATCAAAAGAATAACCTAAAACTTAAGACATGGTATATTTTGATTCAAATACATGATGAATTGATTATGGTTGTACCATTCATATTATAACTATGATAGGAAAGATTCCTAACAATCTGAACCACGAGCCCATATGAAAAATTCATCTTTATAGGAAACTGAGTCGAGCCCATATGAGAAATTCATCTTTATAAGAAATCGAGGCAAAATTCCCGTCAAAGCTGTGAGGACTTATTGTTTATTTTTGACATTGAAGATCGAATTAAATTTTATATTTAGGGGATTATTTTACATGGTAGAAAATAGAATACTAAAAGAAAAAAAAAACACAAAATTAAAGAAAAAAACATGTTTTTTTTTTTTTTATAATTTTATTCGTTATTTTTTTAATTACCTGTTTTATTTTCCGTATTTCCTTTCCCTTCTCTCCGTATGCAGACTCGGCCGTCTTTTTATTTTTCATTATTATTATTATTTTAAATTTTTTTTTTTTTCCTTCTATTCAACCATCCTGGCTTTCTATTTGTTTTTGCCTAAACCCTATTTCACGTTTTGCCGCCACTCCCTCCCATTACCAGCCACTGCACCCCGCCCTGCCGATCGACGGCCGCCACCCCTACCCGACGCTGCACTTCCAGCTGCTGCGGTCTCAGACACCCGACGAAATTGTCCCCGTTCCTTGCCTCTCACACTCTCTCGCCTGTCCGAGCAACCAGAGTTACTTATCTCTGTTGTTATTCTTTTTTCAGTGGTTTAGCCTCAAACCTGTGCCGTTGGTGAGGTCGCACCGCCCCCCCGCACTCACCGCTGCTCATTTTTCGTACACCTAAGGTTTTGATTTTTTTTATTTTGTTTTGTTGATTGAATTATGTTGANTTTTTTTTTTTTTTTTTTTTTTTTTTTTTTTTTTTTTTTTTTTTTTTTGTTGTTGGTGTCTTCTTCAATCAATGTTCAAAAACAGATTGAATCAGTAAGTAAAAACAAACAAACAAACATATCATTCTTATCCAAATCAATTAATAATGAAAAAAAAAAAAAAAGTTTAAGAAGATGAACGAACGAAGCAAAAAAGGAAACTTACCTGTATGTAGTTTTCTCAGCTAAAAAAAAAAAAAAACTGGATGGAACCGGAAAGCTGTATTGAAAGGATTGAAAGTATTGGTATCAGTTATACAAGAACAGAAAAATACAATGGTCAAACAAAATAGAAAACTGTTGTGGAGTTTGCTTGAATGTAGGAGAAACTATGATGCCTATAAATTGGCACTGTTTTCAAATTCCTATTTTATTTTTCATCCAAACACGTGGACTGATTAGAATTCCTTCCAAATTCAGGTTTCTAAACAGGGGTAAGGTAGAATTTGGCTTAAAAATCCAAAATCATCCTTTTATTATTATTTTATTCTGCATTTTCTCGGTTACTAACAATAGCATTAGAATTTCGAGGTTAGAAGTAGCTTTACCTCAGTAAATTGAAATTTTTTGGTTACATTGAGAATTTTTGGATTTCAGAACTTGTAATGCCTTTAGTTTCTTTTCACATTACAAAATTTCCGCGAAACTTGAACCATGCTCCAAGGAAGAGGAGAAGGGAGATTGGTTTATTGCGTTAGATTTTTAGTTCCTTGAGGAAGTATCGCTCCATGTTAACTTTTATATCCATATGACACTAATTAGATTGTGTTAATTATTGTTTTCTAAGAAAAAGTTAATGTGCAGAGTTGCTGTGACTAAATCTTAATGGCTGGTAGAAAATTGGTTCGGGATTTATTTCTCTCGAGACAAAGCTTGTTTTATCAGCTTACTTCCCAAGAGGTATTTTTTCTTCCCTATGCTTGAACCTTATCCCATCTTTCTCCACTATAGTCTTCATAGGATGAATATCTGTGGTGTAAAGCTATTCAATATCAAGTTTGTTTTAATTTATGGTTGGGTTTTGTTCTGGTAGAGCTCCTGTACGAGATCACAATTGCTCTTACCAAATGGCTACTCCATCAATCGTAGATTCAGCGTATTCAATGAGTTCTCAAAGAAAGTGAAAGGAGAAGCTAACAAGTATCTTCCCTCTTCTTTAGAATTATAATACTCATGCATGTTCAATTTTATCTTCTCTTGATGGTTTCTTAAGAGATTTTCTTTGGCATTTTAGAGGGTTTTGGAAGGCT
Organism: Cucurbita pepo subsp. pepo; assembly: GCF_002806865.2. Lineage (NCBI taxonomy): Eukaryota > Viridiplantae > Streptophyta > Magnoliopsida > Cucurbitales > Cucurbitaceae > Cucurbita > Cucurbita pepo. The sequence continues at coordinate 4,297,079 of NC_036650.1, read as the reverse complement.
TCTAAGGGCTGCATTAGTCTAATATCTCTTTCTATGAAAGAAGGGTGTCTTTGAATATTGTTTTATTGACTTCATTTTTTCAAGCTGCTTTTCTAAGTTTCAAGCCCTTGTGTTTTTGTTATACTTTCCTCCAGAAGAAGCTTCTGCATTTTGGAGCTCTTTATTTTAGATTTTTGGCTGTATTTTTGTTTGCTTTCTAGTTATTTTTCATTATTTTATCCTCTTGTATTTTTAGGCTTATTTTTTTTCTTGTAGTTTTTCATTTCCGTTGGGAACTTGCGTACTTGAACTTTTTTGATCCTTTTCATATATCAATGAAGAATTGTTTCTTGTCAAAAAAAATAAAAATAAAATAAATAATCTTCATGCGTGTATATGTATTTTAGCTTTTCTGCAAGTGTTTCTCTATTCAACGCAACAAGTACAAATGCACGTGAATTGTTTTTCATCTTGTACATTATTATTTAATGCTGCATGAATTTAATTGGAGGAAGATTCTTGAAGAGACGAATCTGTTGATGTATGTCTCAGTACAAAGTGCACCTCAGTTTAGGCAGTGCTCATGTATTCTGCCTGTTCCTGGAAGCTAAACCCAAGCAGCTTAGACCCACTAAAAGCAACGAAACCAACCATTTGGTTGAGTAAAACATAAATATCTATGACTATAATATTTTCCCAAAGAGGATGAATATTTTTTTCGAAGAAACTTGAATTTCTTTGAACTTTTTATTTTATTTTATTGGAAACAAGAAATAGAATGATATTGATAAAGAGAGATAATGCAAAAAGAGAAGGAAATGAGATCTACCCACCACACTGAGGGGTTACAAGGAAGGCGCCCACTTGGTGTAAATATGAACCTAGATTATAGTTATGAAAGATCTTGGGGTGAATACACCAAGAAGAAGCATACAATCTAACTCGATCCTCATGAATAGCCAAGCTTTTTCCTCCATAAGGTTTGTAAGGCAAAAATTTCATTGATAAACTAAAAAGGAGGAAAGGGTCTTCCAACCATCAGAGGTGGATTACCGAAAACTAATCCACCGAGCAATAAGGTTTGTAAGGCTATGATTCTTGAAATGATGGACAGTGAATGGTGAGAACAACATTCTCGGATAGTTGGGGTTTAAGAAGGTCTCCAGCCAGTGCTTTAGTAAGAATTCAACAAAATGTTAGAATCTTTGAAGATAAGGCATTTATACAGGATTTGTTTTGGGTCAATGTACAGTGTACGTTTTTTCATTGGTGTTCAAATTACAAGAAATTCTTTTATAATTGTAATCTTCTAGTGCTATCTATGGAAGCTTTCTTGTAGCTCCTTGTCTCAGGGGGTCCTTAGGATGTCCCTTTGTATTTAGTTCAAGTTCTTTTTTCTTATAAAAAACAACCGAGACTGAGTGGGTATGAGCTGCAGTGAAGCCATGTTTTAGAAACATAATTTCACTGATGAATAGAAAAGGAGTTAATACACTCCCAACCATCAAATACGAATTACAAAAAAGACTTCGGAAATTATAGAGGAAAGACTATAATCTACATGAGGCGTAAACAACCTTATTATGAGCAAAATGGAAATCCAGCTCAATGAGTTTAGCATGCTCATAAAAAACAAGGTTGGAACTAGGAAGCAATTTTAGTGGTTGATTATTACAAAACCAAAGAGTTGATCCCTTGAAAGAAATTATGTAAATCTTGCAATACATAACTCAACCACAAAATCAAAGTTACAATGGTCTCAACTTTAGTTGATGAATGAGAGTGAGTAGATTAACTTTGAGCTTTCCACGATGTATTTGGCTATTGTTGTTATTGACTCAGTTTCTTTTTGGGTGTAAGAAATAAATTTTATTGATATATAAAATTTGCAATAGAAGGGAAAAATAAGCTTCTTCTACTGGACTAAGGAGTGGAGTAGCTATCAAAAATGAAGGAAGATTAATATTTACACCACAATATAACTAAAAAAACTACATAATCAGAAAAATTATCAAAGGATCTTTCTTTTTGGTGAAAACTCTTCGGTTGTCCCTGATACAAGTTGCCTAAAAGACATCTCACACTAGGTGGATACAAAGAACATTTTCCCATCCGACAGAGGTAGCTGGCTTGAATGTAGTGAAAGGAGACTATTTGGATTAAATGGGAGAGCTGTGGACCATATGCTTCTGTGTTTTTGCATCATTTTTGCAGAACAGGCAGCTATGAGAGGACAGGGACAGTAGCAATCAGCGCTGAAGCTTATCAAAAGTGTTGAAGGGTTGTGACTGGCCCTGTAATTAAGTTTCCATAATAAAAATTTGACCTTTCCGGGTATAGATATGAAATACAAGCAATGTTGCGTAAGGGATTTTGCTGTGGAGGATATCCGCCTTCCAACTTCCATAGCCTAAGGTCCCTTGTATGAGACCAATGTTTGGCAGATAGACGACAATTTTTCTGCATAGATAAGGAGTTTAAGAGGGAGTAGTGAGCAGCCAAGGGAACATCCAACAACCAACTATCATGCCAAGGGGAGGTGTTTGGCTGTTTCCTCCCCATTGCCAAGTTTGTTGATAAGTCTGTCTTAGATAAGACTTTGATGTTTTATTTTTCCCCAGGCATTTTGCAGACGCTTGAAGTTCTGATTAGAGGCCATAGTTCTTTTTTTAGTTCAACAATTGCGAGGGTGGAGAATCGAATTATCGACCTTCGAGATGATAATTGGTATCTTATCCATTAAGCGATATCCAGTTTGATGTTTAAGGGCCAAGAATTGAGAGATAATTTGCCTCTGAAGGGATTGCTCTTCCTTTTGATACCTCCAAATCCATTTAGCCAATAATGATCCGTTTTTTCCTCTTATACTGAGTAGACAAGACCTGTAAAATTTGTTGGGTGGAGGATTTTCCTTCATCGAATGAGATGCTTACTTGATGATGCAGAAGATCTCTTCAAATAGAAGTTTTTTGTAGCTTTTTGTTGATTTTCTAGACAAAATCATCCTTGGAGGGGGCAGTATTGGAAGAGAGACAAAAAAGATTGGTGGGGAGGTTTAATAGGAGGCTTTGGTAAGTGTAAGCCTACCACCTCTGAAGACGTGTAACCCATTCCATGAATAGAGCCTCCTTACAATTTTCTCAAAGATTGGTGCCCTAAAGGATGTTGGTCAGGGGTTTCCATTCAAGTTAAGGCCAAGATATGCCATTGTATTCTTTATTTCTTTCCTCCATGAAAACTCAGTTTCTCATTAAATGGGGTGAAGGCTGAGGTATGAGTTTGTATTCTTAATCCACCAAGCTCATTTTTAGAATGTGCCATTTAATGTGGATTAGATTCATCATCAATGGTGAAACAACTCATTTTTACCATAGAAGAATGCAAAGGGCCTAAAGGAAAAAAGGTCAAGCTCTGATATTATATTCAATTGAAGGATGATTGTCAAAACAAACTAACTGCTCACTTTGTAAAACGCATGAAGCTATATTATAAACCAGATTATGACTTCTTAGCTTCCAGTTGCTTCTTGCATTGATTTTTCTTTGTGGTTTGTATCCATGGTATTTATTTCTGTAATGAGTGGTCTGGAAAACACTGCAGAAACCCAGAATTTCAACAATCTGTCAAAGAGTGGAAGGAGAAGGCAGAAGAACTTAAAGGTGTGAAAGAAGACCTAAAAGTTAGGTAATATTTTGAGAACTCTGTTCTATGTCTTGCATATTTTTAGTGGTATTTGTTAACAGGCTGAGACATACCCTTGTATGTCAAGGCTGGGTGGGCACTTCAATGGATGGCCTGAGATGGTGAAATGGCGAATGCAGAACAAAGCAGACAACTGAGCAGCTTTACAAGCAGGTGGATGGCGCTTGGTCTGAGGCTGAGGCTACAGCCAGAAAGGTGATTGTTTTTCCCTTTTACCTGCTATCTGTATTTATAATTGTTGCCGTTTATCTGTGACTGTGAATGAATATTTAGGTAGTTGGTACACCATGATTGGGTTAGTGCATTTCCCTTCTCGCATTAATTTTAAAATGTTATCGAGTTATTTTTCATAATTTTTTTAGTCATGGGCAGGCAATTGTTTTTGGGCTTCTAGTTTTATTTCCTAAGCTTGTTGGGAAAATAAAATCTGTTTCTTTCACATGAGTACGGTGAATATTATGGTGTCCCTGGAAGTCGTGCCTGCTATTTATTTGAGTCTTTCATTCAATTTTTTATTTTAATTTTTGCAGGTTTCCACGGATGTCAAAGAGAAAATATCTGCTGCTACGGAGGAGGTTTGTGTGTTTTATGTGATACATCAGTCAAGCATATATAACCATACCCATGGTATTAATATTCAACTCTATTGGACCCAGGTAAAAGAAGCTTTTGGATTCAGTCATAAAAAATCTTCGGGGTCTACTCGTTCCTCAACTGATCCTGGTGCTGATGCAAAGAAACATGGGAGTGAGGCCCCTTCTGAAGAAGCCAAAGATCAACATACTGGTTCTACTGGTTCTTCCGAAACAGTATTTGGAAAATTTAAGTCCAGCATTCCTTCAACAGGAATTTCCTCGGCATTTGAACGGTTGAAAAGCACAAAGTTAATTGACTTAACAAAGAAGGGATATGAAATTGTGAAGGATGAGTTAAGTGGAAAACCACATAAGAAAAAGCATTTAGAATATGAGCCTTCCACCTCGCCAAAAGTTGAAAAAAGTACAAGAACCGATGTTGTTGTTTTACCATCAAAGCAGTCTCATTGGAGTAAGAAGTGGGAGGCATTCAAGGCGAAGGTAAATTGCATTAGTGGCCTATGTTTTATGGAGTTTCATTAGAGCTTCTATTAAAACATTAATTTCTTTTTAACCTAATCAGTTGTTTCCATTTTTCTTTTTCTTCCTTTAGATGCATGGTCATCCCATGTTCAAGCGTGTTACTGGTTATAGTGAACCTGTAATGTCAAAGGGTCAGGAGGTATGTATTTCCAATTTATTGCTATATTATAATTTCTTCTAAAAAGTTCCGTATCTACTGCTAGGTTTCATTTAATGTGATCAACTGCTAGAGAGACGGTTATGCATTGTGTTTTAAGAAAAATAAGAAACAATTTCATCGATTAATGAAATTTCAAAAGAAGAGAGAAAGAGAATGCCCCAAACCGTAGGTGTTACAAAAAGCATCTTCGTCAAAAGAGAAGAAAAGCTGTGTGAAGAAAACAAAGAATTGAATTTACATTGAGTTGAAGCTATAAAAACGGCACTGTCACAAAAAAACTGGGTATTCAGTTTCCTTTTTATTGAAAGTTCTGCAGTTTTTTTTAAGCCAAGCCGACCACATAAAGCTCGAACGGGATACTTCAAAAGGAGCTCCTTGGTCTTGAAGAAGAGGTGGCCCAAAAGGAGATTGATAAGAGAAAATGGGCCAGCTGAAAGCATTCTTTAGATCAATCTAGAAACGTTGAGCAAGGTGGCTGTGTATAAATATGCGAGATTGTGTCTCCAAACTATTTTTACAAAGGGTACACCAATTTGGAGTGAGGACCATGTATGATAGATGCGCCTATCATTAGAGTTAATGGCTTTGTGAGATAGCTCCCAAATGTAGAATTTCTTCTTTGGGTACTTATCATGCTGATTCGTCTTTGTATAGAGATGGGGATTTCTCTCAGCTGACTGATCAAGGCTATGATGGGGCGGGATTTGACAGAAAAACCCAGTGGTCTCATGAGGCCAAACCTAACTTTGTTTGAAGTTAGGCGGACGTTTGATAAACGAAAGCTTAATTCAGCCCATTTTGGTGCTTCATGATACAAAATCTTCTGAAATCCAAGTGCCAGAAGCCAATCCCCAGTTATTTTTGCCCGATACCATTTTTCTGTTTCTGGCTGAGACTGAGAATAGCTTGGAAAAACATAGGGCCAAAGGTCTGTTAGTAAACTAGGAAAACATGCGAAAACTTGTATTCAATGGTTGGATGGGTCCAAATTTATCTGTCTTGAGTTGGGGCAATTCAGTGGTAGCCGAAAACTTGCACTCTTAGTTTCTTTTTTCTTTTTTTTTTAATGTTGAATATAATATGTAATGATATTTTCTTACATTGGAATTGACAGATAGCCGAGGACATTCGTGAAAGGTGGGAGACAAGTGATAACCCAATAGTTCAAAAAATTCAGGAGTAAGTATTTATTGTATCATATTTGTTTGGCAAATAGAGAAACTGGTGTCCTGTGTGGTCATGCAACTTGGCTTTTCAATGTGAAGGCCAAATTACTTTGTTTTCTCTACTTTATTCACTTTGTGAGGCATTTGGTTGGGAATGAATGGGCTATGAGGCATGATATATTACAAATTAAGTGGGATATATGGAGTTGGGAAGGTTATTTTTTGTTTCTTTCTTTGGGGGGGGGGCTATAGCATAGAGATTGGGGAGCTTGGACCCAGTCAAGAATTGGCGGTGGATTAGTAATTTAAAGAATCTATAGGAAATCATAAGTCTTTTCACTGATCGAACGTTATATTAACTTATTCTCTCCGATGAACTAAACTCTACCTTACCCAAAAAATAATTGTAAGTCTTATGCTCAAGAGACAATTTAGAAGGTGCAGCTTATATCATTTATATGGATTTCAGATGTTCTTTTGAATAGATATTTTCGAAATGAAAAGTCAAACAGTTGGTTATCAACTTATTTCCTTTGGTGCTTTGGGAAGTTTTGGGTATCACACTTAGTTAAGAAAGTCTTCTCAATGAAACTTAATTTTCCGTTATGATTTTATCTGTATACAATTCCTATATTGAATGCGTTAATTTATTGTTAGGCTTGCTGTGATGAAATTTACACAGGCCTAATGGTTTAGTCAGGAGGGAATAGGATTTATTTCTGGCTTGACTTGTGACTCTGTCTCCTCTTTAGGCAAGAAACATGAGATTCCATTGATCGTTGAGTTACAAATTTGTAGAAAATATGAAACACCTTGTACGAAAATGAAACTAAAGAAAACCTCCCTCTATTTGATCAAATTGCAATAAATCAAGTTGTAAAGGGAGGTAGATTGCTCACCCATAATTTAGTATGGTTCTTGGTTAAATCTACACGTTCATCTACAAAAAAGGGCATTATAACACCTAGAGAATATTTACAAAAGGCATTATAACAAGGAGGCCCAAATGGAGATATGAAAACTGACAATGAATCTTTAGCTCTCAAATCCTTCAAAATTTTGTTGTTTCTCTCGACTCAAAGACCCCCAAAAATGCACAAACCTTATCAAGCCACAAAATTTGGCCATTTCACAAAAAGGCAAGTGAAGGAGAAACCCTTTGATCATAGAATTGCTTTCTCTAGGTCGGCAAGGTGAAAGCCAAAAGGTTTAGAAGTGTAGTTACAACTTCCAAAAAGGTGGTCGAGATCCTCAGCTGCCAAAGAATACAACACAGTCCTATCATGGCATGGAAAAGACCGAGGTTGGAATCCCNCCCCCCCGCAGGGGTAGTTGAGAACTCCCCAATCAAGGCTAAAAGTGCACAGTATCTGTTGTTTTCCTATTAGACAGTGGGTGATGGAAACCTAGAGAAAGGGAGGAGAGCTTCCGAAGGAAGGGAGAAAAGCAGAATACCAATGAAACCTTCTAAATCTTATCTAAACAAAGTAAAGTTCTTCTTTTTATGGAAACACCAATGAAATCTAATCTTGCTTTGAACGTTTAATTCTTGTTTTTCTGCCAGCTTCATTCAAACATCCACATTCCTCCATGCTGATCTCCCCAAGTCCTTTTCAAGGGACTGTGTATGGCATATTACTCCCTTTCTATATTTGTACACCGATCCTTAATATGCCACTCAAACATTTAACCTTTGTCTGGGAAACAAGAGCTTTCCTTAGAAGCCAAAACACGGTCCAACAATGACTGAATTGGCTGCTTGAGTTGTGAGCCTGATGATGGCCAATTTGGTATTTTGTCCACAAACTGTATCCTTGGTTATTCTGTTCCTCTTTTGTTCTCCTGTCATCGTTGTATGTTTCTGTATTTTATTGCTGCCAAAATTTTATTTATTTATCACCAAATTTTTTTATTTATTTATCTTATTTCTCACAGCATAAATGAAAACGTCTTCCAAGAATCAGATGCTGCTACGTCATTCAAGGAAATTCGTCGTAGAGATCCGTAAGATTTTTCATTTGGAGCTTTCGTACTTTTCTGTTTGAATCAATGTTCTGATTTGGTTTTTTCCTCTTTAACTCTGTGGATAGGTATTTCTCTTTACCAGATTTTGTATCGGAAGTTCAAGAAGCAATCAAACCAGTGTTAACTTCTTATATAAAGGTTAGCGTGATGCTTATATCTAAGCTGAAAGTTACTTTTCTCACCTCACCAAAGAATATCATTACTATTTATGTTGTGTTTCTTCTAATTATTTCTTGCATGGCATCTGGTTTGATGATTAAAGTAGACTTTCTGACATGGATGTTTTCAAGTCATAACAAATACTCGGTACTTCAGGGAGATGCTGAAATTTTGAAGAAATACTGTAGTGGTGAGGTGATAGAACGTTGTAAAGCAGAGCATCAGGCTTACCAGAGCCAAGGTATCTTCTTCGATAACAAGGTAAGGATATATATTCTAAATACTGCTCTTTTGTTATTGAAATTTATTGCTTCCTTTTGTTTGGGGCTTGATGGTGGTGCATCTATATTCTACATCCATAAAATGGACCTTTCTCTTGTATTATTGAGTAATTATTATCTACCGTCTTCTCAGCATAGGCTTTCCCTGGAAAGTAGGTTTGTACTGCTGCATCACCATGATGAAAAGGATTTTGCATCACGATACAAACAATTATTTTATAATATGAACCTGCAGTACTCCAAATGAATGCTAGATTAATTTGGAATCAGGGCAGAAAGAGAGTGAGATGGAGAGATAGTGTTGCACGCTTAAGAGCCATCTTTCTCCAAAACATAGTTATACTGATACTTTTCTATTTTTCTCATTTACTTATTTTCTTTGCTTCTGGCACCTTCTCCAATCTAGCCGAATAACAACCCCCTAATAATATGGAAGTTTGCTTCTTACTTGCCAAATCTAATACACTTCCACTGCCGTACTTTCTCAATGATTGTAAGTATATAAGAAGCCCAGCTCATCAGTTGTATGGATCCTTTTCTGCTAATCTCTCCCTTCTTCATTATCTACCTTCAAAAAATATGCTGAAGGATTTGATTCATCTAAACAATAATATTTCTTTTTTCAATTCGATTGGGGGTTACGGGTAGTTTGAGCCCTTACCACTGGAGATTTGATGATATGGAGATGTAAAAAGGAAAACCGTGGTGAAGAAAGGGAATTGTTGGGGAAGGTAAGGAAAGTGGGAGAGCATCTGGGCTATGTTTGTGGAAGCATTTTGGCATGGCTGACGGTACTTTTGTTAAACCATGGCCAAAGCATTCCATATAAAAACCATCATCATTATGTTGTGGGTAAACATATAGTACTGTTGGTAGAAGTCTAAAAGTAAAATACTCAGATGGAATGTTTGTTGTCCTAGGTGCTTGACTAAGAACCACTTATGCAATTGTATGAGTGTAGAAGAAAACATTCAAAGTAATTTGTTATTAAGCACTTTTTTTTTTTGAAACTGAAGTGTTTATAATTTAAGTACTTGTGCTACAATCACTGTTACACACCTTATTGACTGGCTTGTGCTTAACATTGTGAGGTTTGCACATTGATAGGTGGACAGTATTATAACTAATGTAAGGTTTTCTTGTATGAATACTAATTTCTTGTCTGAAAAGCAGATTCTGCACATTTCAGACGTTGAAGTGCGGGAGACCAAGATGATGGGAAACACTCCAATCATCATTGTAGCTGTACGCTCCGACAGTCTCTATGGCTCTATTGTTCTTGATTTTGTTTTTGTTGCAGGACGAAATGATGCTAATGCCTCCTTTTTACTTAATTTTTACAGTTCCAAACACAGCAGGTGTACTGCGTACGCGATGCGCATGGATCAATTAAAGAAGGTGGCAAGGTGAGTTTTGGTTTTTTCTATTTCCAATTCTGCTTACATTAATGCACCGTATGTAATGAGAGTTGAATAGGAGAGAATGAGAACCCTGAAGAAATCTGAAAACTTCTAATCTCCAAAAACTTATTGCATACAAAAATAAAATGCGGAGGATTATTTGATGTTTATTGTCGCTTTTAATCATAATGTGTGGAGCGTACAAGGAAAACTGGAGAGAAAATAAACAATAGGTCCCAACAAGGAGAGAAAATTAACGTAAGGCTAGATAAGGTTCAGTTTTTGCAGACTTCCAATCCTCTAGATTACATAGATTGACGATCACGGATCGTGGTTATAGCCATCTAACTGTGCATTACCCTATCGAGAAGTTCTAAGAAAGAGATGTGAGATCCGTCAATTCCTTTTCATCCAAATTTCCTCAACCGCATAACAGATTTCACGGTCTAAAGATTTATGTTACTAATTGCAAATGTTGATTTTAAACTTACAAAGCCTAAGGAAGATTGCATTGACTCTTGGAGAGGAAAATAAGAACTATCCTATGGAGGGAGGGAATCAAAGGAGTTTTAGTGATTGACGTTTATACTTGAATTATGTTCATATTCTTTAGCGAATTCGAGATGGGTAAATGAAATGTTCTTGTTATGGCAGGACACTATCCACACAGTATATTATGCATGGGCTATGCAAATGTTGGAACCTGAAGAAGTTGGAGAGGGAGCTCCTCATGCTATTTGGAGGGTTAGGGAAATGCAGCAGTTTGGTGTTCAAGCACTCATCTAGTTGCCTTCTTTGTTTTCTGATCCAAACTCTTCTACTTCACCCACCCATGTTTATTTCTTCTCTATACTCCCTCTGGTTTTTGTTAGTTTCCAGAGAAAACCAATCTATTTATCAATTTTGATTCATAAAAATCTGGGGATTTGTCAAATTTTTTAAAGGAAACCAAGCAAATCATTCCCAATACTATAACAAATTCAAGTTTCTAAATTTCTTTTCAACAATCTAATAATCTTTATTACTGCTTTTTTTTGTAAGGCTTGAAGTGTTAATAAAGGCTCTTTGTCATTCAAATGTGTCAAGACAACGACAACGACGTCGAGAGTGAGGACAATGTTGTAAGGTTCTCTTAGAAGATGACCACTTGTAAAATGAGGACCATAAGTTTTACATACCACAAATCATCTTGACCACTCTTCAATACAGAAGTGAGTGATTGGATTTGTGTTCTTTAAAAATGAAGCACATGAGAAGATTTAGGACGACATTGACAGGGTTTGACACTATCCCACCAGACAAAGATATGCAGGAAAGCAGCAACCATTGCCTCTGTGTCCACATATTGAGTTTGCTGACTGTTCCTCAACATGTTACAGAATATTTAGCAATACTTATCCCATCATCATATGTGGGTCTATATTATGAATCGAGTAAGTTTCTCTCATAAGTGATAACAGGTCGAAGGTGACATGTGATTTGTGCCTATGTGAGCTCGTGAAGATCGAGAAAGACAAGTGTCATGATTCAACCAAGGATAACATTGCATCATCGAACACCCCAAGAAGAGTAGGTTAAATGATACACTTTGACACAAAGCACGACCCTCAAATAATCTCATCATATAGATGCAAAGAGTGATCTTGCAATCGTTAAGGCATGACCCTACTATACTCACATCATATCTAGGAATATACATGTCCAACCGTGCAATTGTCCGAAAGGCTAATGCATAATCTAATGAAGCTAAGCCTCTTATCGTGCCGTGAATTCTCTCTCTTAGATTCATAACAAATCGTTCTACTCTCTTAGCTTCAGTATCTACAGGTTCATGATCAAAACGAGTCAATCTAGTAAACTCTAAGTTATATTCTTCAACCGTCTTATTTTCTTAATTCAAATTAAAACATGTTTCTTGCTCTTAGCATCTGACGATGGTAGAACAGTATTTTCGAAAGAATACTTAGTTGAGTTAAAACCGATCCTTCATAAGACTTCTTCATCGACCCATCAACCAAATATAGATTAAAATTAAAAATTGTAAACAATAAAAGTTAAAACTAAAAAAAAAAATTCAAATAAATTGGGACATTTGTTATTATGAAATCATGTGGAGGGAGAAGAAGATATGCCTCATAAATGTATTATTATATTATAATTATATTATATTATAAATAGAATTTAAAAATAAAATTCCTTTTTCCACCACCAACCTTCACATCATGTGGGAGCAAATAGTACATAAATTATTTGGAAAATATTGCTTTATTTATTTCCCCTTTAATTTTTAATTTATATATATATTAAGTGAATATATTTATTATTATAAGAAATATATATATATATATATATATATATATATATATATATATATATATATAATTTTTTTTTTTTTTTTTTTTTTTGTTGGGTCATTTTGACAAATCCTAAAATAAGGTTACATTATGTCCTATGGTTTATTTCCTATAATTTGAGCTCGTGATGCATATATGTTAATTATTTTTTAATTCATTTTTCATTTATGAAATTATATTTAAGAAATAAAAAATATATTTAAATGTTTGAACAATTACTTGAAACTAAATTAAAAAAACGCAACAATTCTTAATATATTTTTTAATTTTTCCCACGCACGTGACCAACTTTAATTATTTCCCTCTCTACCCTCCGACCGAAATTTTATTATTAATTATTAATTGTTACTTTATCTTATTACTTAGATCCACAATATTAGTATTTTATTTTTGGAGCATGTGAATAAAACTATAGGTTATATCTGATTTAATATACTATATAATCTCCAAAATCTAATCTAACCGAACATCCCAAATTCGGAAATTTATTTACTTTCCTCTCGATTTTTGTTTACATAATATTAATTATACTCGTATATTGATTATCCAAAACTCGATTTGAAATTTGTAACAACTCAGATCCATCGCTAGCAGATATTGTCCTCTTTGGGCTTTTCTTTTCGGGTTTCCCCTCAAGGCTTTAAAACGCGTCTCCTGGGCGAAGGTTTCCCACACCTGTATAAAGGGTGTTTTGTTCTCCTCCACAACCAATTTGGGACATCACAATCCACCCTCCTTCGGAGTCCAGTGTCCTCGCTGGCACTCATTTCTTTCTCCAATCGATGTGGGACCGCCACCAAATCCATCCCTTTGGGGTCTAGTGTCCTTACGGGCACATATTGTCCTCTTTGTAACAACTCAGATCGAGATCCACCGCTATCAAATATTGTCCTCTTTGGGCATTCCCTTTTGGTAACAAAATTCGCATGGGTTATAGAAACCAATTACAAGACCAAGTTATTAATTAAATAAATAAATGGTAATGTTCAATTTTTTTTTAAAAATGATGAACGTTGTAAAAATCGAGTCCAAACACCAATTCTATCTCGGGAGCTATGAATGATAAGATTTTAGTCGAACAAGTACACTATTAGAACCTAGGCTTGCACGTGTGGATCAAAATGAAGATGGTGTATAATTATAATATAATATTTTGTTGTTATTTTCATCATAGGTAAATCTTGTTACACATAGTTCAACTCACATAAAAAAATAAAAATAATTAAAAAAAAAAAAACATTCGCGTGGCTTACACACGCGCTCAAACATAATATTTTTTTTTTGAAATAATCGAATAAAATAAAACTCTAGCCGGACACGTGTCGAAATAAGATATGCACACGTGTAGCGATCTGGCTTATTTAAGTAATCCTCATTTACCCAAAACCGACCAATCACCGTCCTTTTTTAATTAAGGTTTAAGATATTTTTCCACGAGATGGTTCTGACAAATGGGGCCCACCAAAATTCTAATTTCCTTTTCATTAATCACACCCGAATGGACCAAATTACCCTCTCAAATATTTTAAGCAAATTATTATAATTTCTCAATTAATTGTTCATTTTTGTGCCTATTATTTTCGGCTTTTTATTATTGTTTATATCGTATATACATGGATGACATTTTGTTACCACTGAATTTTTCATAATATAATGAAAATGTGATGTCGAATTCATACAAATGTAAATATATTGATTAAAATGTCAACAAAAATTAATATTTGATAACATATTAAATTCATCGCTAACAACTATATAGTTGTCCTTTAATGACATCACCATATTACTTAAGTGTAACCGTATTTATTGAACTTTAAAAATGAAAATTAGAAATTCAATATTTAATTTTAAAGTTACATAATATATCAATTAATTAAAAGTTTAAGGACTAAATAAAAGCAAATTTTAATAAATTTATAATTTAACAAAATAAAAAAAAATTGTATATTATAATGACAAAATCTTAAAAGAAATTAGGAAAAATCAACTTGATTCTAAATTAGTATCAATTTAGCCTCAACTTTTTTTCAGTTTCACCAAATTTAACCTTACTAATTACCCATCATTTAATTTCCTCTAATTAACACACTAATTTTAGCAAAAAATAAAAAATAAAATTATCATAAATTTCAATAGTTTCAATAAAATAAAATGTTAAAAAAAAAAAAAAACTAATAACGTTTTTGTCGGTTAAAATTTGAAATGAAATTTGATAAAATTAAAAATTTGCGATTAATAAATTAGTTTTCTCCAAATAAAAGTGAATTGTCTAAAAGAACCTTTATGGAAAGGGTAGAATTGTCTTTTCAAGTTTAAAGCAAGCTACTCCTAAATCCTATTTTAATTAGGGCGCATGTTTTGCTTGCTTGAAGACCATAATTANTATATATATATATATATATATATATATATATAATTATTATTTTTGTCTTAAGAAAAAAAGAAATAATAAAAGAAATAAATAAAGAAATAAATAAATAATTTAGTGTTAAAATGAATTGGTGGCTAATTTGTTCCTTGAAAAAACCGGCGTACTGGTTCTCTTCCATCTCTCTATTTTTCTCTTCTGCAAATAATCGCTTCGTTTTTNATATATATATATATATATATATATATATATATATAGAATATGCTATCTATAATTTTCATATGGTCTAAAATGAAAGAAGAATACAATTCTTATTCTTAAGGATAAATTCCTCTACCAAAAATTGCTGACCATACAAATCGATGTAACTTTTTTGTTTTTAATGGGTCGGTGTCGAAATTACATAAAATAATAAACAAAATTGTTATTTAATTAATATTGGTCAATGCACGAGGGCCAATATGAAAATCAAGTCTCGACCAACTAGGTCCAAAATCGAGCCCTATTAAATTGAGGTGAAGTCCACTCACGATCAGATTAGGGGTATTCATATGACTCGATAACTTGACCAATCAAATTAGTTAGATTTTGTATTAGTTTGGGTTGGGTTAAATTTTTGAAAAACCGGAAATTTTGGTCAATGCACGAGTTGACTTTTTTTTTTTTTTTTTTTTTTTTTTT
>NC_036650.1:4244134-4281146 GCF_002806865.2 Cucurbita pepo subsp. pepo | reverse complement strand
TCTCTCTCTCTCTCTCTCTCTCTCTCTCTCTGTTTCGACGCCATTGGAACCCTCCTTCTGTGTTTTAGATCCATGGCGTCTCAATCTCTGTAAGGTTTTCGCATTCGAAATCATCTTCTCCCATTCGATTCATCCATTGTTTTGTTTTTTCCTTTTTGACGAATCACAGAGGGCTCTGTTTTTCGTCTCTCACATTTTTCGCCGCGGATTGTCTCTCTAATTTTATCTTGCAATCAATCGTACTCTTCTGTGCTTGGGGATTTTGATTCTTATCCGATTAGTCTCCAGCGAGATTGTTGCTTTTGCATTTCGTTGACTTTTATTGAGGATTCTACGACTGTCGATCGTCATTTTCTGGAGCCACTTTTTTCGTTTGGTTTTCGAAATATAATGTTAGGTGCAGGCTTGCAGTTTGGTCGTGGTTGTGGTGACGATAGGTTTTACAATCCGACAAAAGCTCGTAGGGCGCATCAGGGCCGTCAAAATGATCAGCTCCGGAGAGCTCAGAGCGACGTTTCTGCTAGCCAATCCCCTGTTCTTAAACCGACCACGGTGTCCTCGGTGATTAGAGAAACCGAATACGGCGATGGGTGTGAAGAGCTCCCTAAATCCATTGCGATGTCGGCTTTTGAGCCAGTCGTATCGTCGCTGAGTAATCTCGAGCGGTTCTTGCAGTCAATCGCGCCATCTGTACCTGCACAGTACCCCTCAAAGGTTTGAACCTATCGGAATTGGGTTTCTTTTTTCCCTTGGCTGGGATTTTGTTTTCCTTAGTATGAAAAAGTTGATTTCCAAATATTTTTAATTTTTACCTTTTGCGACTCTCAGTATGGCCCTCCTACCTCTAATTAGCGGCCACAATTTGTTTTACTGTTCGATGTTTAAGTTCTCTGTTACAACTCTGAGCCATACGACATATAAAAGATTATGTGAAGAAAAAATCCAGTTTGCAATATGCAGATTCCGGTGGAAATTTTAATTGCTTTCCTTTTCTTGTATTTCTTAATGTTCTTCTCTATCACCTCAAGTTCATCGATGATCGATGAGGGGTCATTTTTCATAGCTAGGATCAACTTCAACGCCTCGATCAATGACCTTAATAATCAACAGCTCCCCTGATTTCGTCTCCAATTGTATTTCATTGCAGACAACGGTGAAGGGTTGGAGAACCTGTGACGCGGAATTGCAACCATACTTCGTCCTAGGTGATTTGTGGGAGTCTTTTAAGGAATGGAGTGCCTATGGCGCAGGTGTGCCTCTTGTATTAAACGACAGTGACAGTGTTGTCCAGTATTATGTACCATATTTATCTGGTATACAGATATATGGTGAATCCTTGAAGTCCTCTGCGAAGTCGAGGTATTCTTGTTCACTGGAAATATATTCTGTCTAGTACATTAAATTTTGATAAGCTGTTAGTATGATTTACTGGCGAAATATAACCAATTTTTCAAGTTGAGGGCCAGTTTCTCTGAATGTATATATGTTTCTTGGTCTAACCATACGTAATAATTAGAATGGTTACTGGGCCGTTCATGGATTTTTCTTGGTCAAAAGAACTATTGGAGGTGATAGCTAATATTTGGTTCGGCCATGTTATAAGTTGCAATACGTAATAAGTTTGGGAAGTACAACCTGGTGAAGGTGCTAAGAGCCAAGCATTGTATTAGATTGTGATCAATTCTTCCTGGTTTGGTGTCATAAAAATCCAATTAAATCCCTCCATAAGTTCACTGCTTCGGTTTTAAGGATAACGTACTTTGATTTATCGAATGGGTTGGTTTAGTGTTTGAAGTTTAACATTGAGTTGGTGCTTAATATGCTGAATACTTTAGTAATTTGAACATGGACCTATGTGGTGTAGGCAACCAGGTGAGGACAGTGATAGTGATTTCAGAGATTCTAGTAGTGATGGTAGTAGTGATTCAGAACCTGAACGAGGACTAAAATACACGGGGAATCAACTCAATCATCACCATTTGTCTTCTGAGCTTTCTCGTAGAATGGAGAGGTTATCTTTGCGGGATCAGCTAATTGGACTTCAAGAAGACTGTTCTAGTGATGAGGCTGAATCTCTTAATTCTCAAGGCCAGTTACTATTTGAGCATCTTGAACGTGATTTGCCTTATAGTCGGGAACCTTTGGCAGATAAGGCAAGTTAATGCTTTAACAGAACAGCTCCCCCTATTGGAATCAGACGAAAATAAAATACCCTAGTTCTTTCTTTTCAGCTCTTGTAACCTTACTCTAGTTTTGATACTTTCTCCAGGTATCAGATCTTGCCTTTCGGTTCCCTGAGCTCAAGACATTACGAAGTTGTGATCTATTGCCTTCCAGTTGGTTTTCTGTGGCATGGTACTGTCAAAGCCTTGAACCTAATAGGACTTTTTATTCATGCACTTATCACTTGTGCTTTGGTGGTTCATTTGTAGGTATCCAATTTACAGGATTCCAACTGGACCAACATTAAGGGATCTAGATGCCTGCTTCCTCACCTTCCATTATTTGTCTACGCCAATGGGAGGTAATTGTAGCTTCTTTCTTCTTAAACGACTAATATTTTGTGTGTAATGCTTTCTTTCGTTTGCTCTATATAATGTCTTTACCCCTCCCCCCTCCCCCTCCATTTTCATCTTTTTCTTCATTGGAACTATTTTATAAGGGATCCAATTTTCATAGCTAAATTTATTGTTTTTCTATGTTATTTACTCCAACTTGTGTGGAGATTAGTCTCCGACTTTCTGTTGAAATGGTTTTTATTTATAAACTGGTGCTCTTCATTCAAGTATTCATGGACGACTTGGTATCTTAAGAATGGAAATACCAATTGATATGAACCGTGAAGGACATTAGATTATTATTCATATATTTTTTTTTATAATTTTGATGTAATTTTATCCTTTTTATGACATTAAGTATGATTGTTTGAGTCATTTTGATTTGCTCGATGATGTGACTTGCATTTAGGATTTTGGGAAGCTATTTAAAGCTTGAGTATTAGGTTGTAAGAATAGATACTGATGAATTGAGTTTTAGTCTTTGCACTTTTTCCTTCAAACTTAGCTTAAGAAAGCTTCTTGAATTTTGCAATTCATGTATTCAGTTGCATGCCAAATACAGTTAAATATGATTAATTTTCCCATCTTGTGGAGTGTTTGAATTTTGAGAAAAAAGAACTTATTATTGACTTAGGAGTTTTGATTTTAAGGCAATCTATGTCGAACCTAATCCTTAGAGTGATATCAAATCGATTTTGGAGTGGTAGTGTTGGTGAATTGGGGATTCACATACCGAAAAGGTTCATTATTTCATTTTGCTAGGGTTATTTTCCCATTTGATATCCGAGCCTTTTTTATATCATATCACAATGGCTTGTTTTTTAAATAGTTGTGTGTGAAAGATTTGGCCCGCACATTGGACCTGTTTGACGAAAACCAACGTCCATTGAGTTCTGATTTTTATGTCTTGGCTGTTATTTGTTGCGATGGAAATTTCAATAAACTGTTAATTATGTGGTAATTGGCTCCTCATGGTTCTAACTTTCAGACAAGTTCTATTTCTTCATGCAACATTGCGAATTTACAAATATAATTGCATCTGGGGTAGTTGTATCCAAATTGTTGATAAAATGATTGGCCTCTTCATGTTGGTTTGCTTCTTAAATCCTTCGATACTAATTCCTTCATATATCTTATTTACAGGGGCACGTAGTGTTCAAGGTCCTGTAGTAACGTATCCTAGTGATATAGATGGTATTCCTAGGATGTCCCTACCAGTTTTTGGTCTAGCTTCATACAAGTTTAGAGGGTCTTTATGGACTCCAAATGGCGGATATGAGTGGCAATTGGCAAATTCACTTTTGCAGGACGCCGAGGATTGGTTAAGAGAACGTTGCGTAAATCACCCCGACTTCATCTTCTTCAGCCGACGGTGAAATCCTTGCAACATCTACAATCCATAAACCTAAAGGTGGGAAGTCAAGATATCATAATTCAGTACCGTGTCGTAATTTTCTCTTTGTGATGCTGTTCTACTTCAGAAAATGGAAATGGAAATGAAAAGGAAAAAAGGAAGAGTTTGTGATGGGATGGTGAAAATAACAACAGTTTGTGATGGGATGGTGGTGAGGTTGGTAGATGACGAATTGAGAAAAGTTCAGACAAAGGTCAAAAAGGGAAAAAAGCAATAAAGAAAAAGCAAAAAAAAAAAAAAACAGTTGGATGAAGATGTAGAAGAGTGTAGCAAAAACATTGCCCCCAAAGTTGGTGATACTTGCTGCTTGTGCTGCCTAGCAGGTTTTATCCTCTCTTTTTTCTCTTTAGTTACTGAAAGTTCTTTTTAATAAGTTATTAACTGTAGGTGAAATGAAANAAGGAAAAAAGAAAAGAAAATGAAAAAGAAAAAAAAAAAAAAGAAAAAGAGGCCCTTTTTAGTGTGCTGATGAAGATGTTTAGAGTGTAAACTATGGAGAGGATTTTTGATAGGAAGGTTATGGTAGGAGTAAGCTAAGGTAGCTTATGTGGATCCCCCCCGCTCCAATGTATTTGAATGTTGGTTATGCTCCTTAGTTGCTATTGAAAACTGTATAATTTTACTATGAAGAGCTTCGTTATCAATGAACCATGCCATTATTCAAGCTCTATCACTGTGTTCCTTGTTTGTTTTTGTTTGAATGGAGAAGGGGTGAATCTTTTATGCAGGTTTGATCCCATTGTTTAGGTGTTTCAAACAAACTTGTTGTTGTTGTTGTGTATCAAATAATGATATAGCTGCCTGCATCATATATTGGCTTGGCTGTGCCCATACTTAATTTCTATTACTGTTTCATGAATGCCTTGCATTTGTTGTTGTTTTCAATTTGAATCCATTGTATGTATGTTGTAATGCCCCTTTTAAAAGTGGTTGTAGAGGCCTCAAAGTGCTTTCTTTCTGTAAAAAATTATTTATAATTGTTAGTGTTTGGTTCATATTCGAGGTTCCTTTCAATAAGCATTTTATTTTAGACAATAAGCATTTTGTTTTCTAAAATTTGTCTCCCAATGACTTATAATCAATGAATACTATTTCCATTGAGGTCTTTTAAGATAGTTCAAAGCAAAACAAAATGAATACTATTTCCATTGAGGTCTTTTAAGGAAGTTCAAAGCAAAACAAAGAATACTATCTCCATTGGTATGAGACCTTTTGGGGAAGTCCAAAACAAAACCATAAGAGCTTATGCTCAAAGTGAACAATATCATACTATTGTGGAGAGTTGTGTTCGCCTAACGATAACCTGTGCTTTAAGAAATAAAAAATAAAAATAAATGGTTCAAAATTCAGATAAACATTGAATGTTGGAGGCAGTTAAAAACCACAGCAGATATGATATAAAAGCTACATTTTTCACACCTGAATTATGTTTTGAAACCACTTTACATCTTTATAATTTAGCAACAAGAACTTGACATTTTGGTTCAACCTGTGTTTTCCCACCATAAAAACTCTAATCAACATTGAGTCTGCTGCAACTTCTAATAATCAAATCCTGCCATGGCTAGGCTAAGCCTTCTCGAATCCTCCCGTTGATCGATCGTGCTGCTCGTGCCCTGAAAAACTAGGGGGCACCATGCCAACACCTTCATTCTGGTGCTTCTGCCAGCCTCCTGTATCAGCTCTGGAGTGCGCTATGTAGTAAAGTATTGAAAACACCAATGACAGAAATGTCAAGGCTGCTGCAGCGGCGAACACCCCGCGCCGAAGCATGGAGCACGACAAGTTCTTGATCGGCAATGCTCCTCTGAACTTGGTGTGGTAGGCATTCCTCACAGACCCAGCTAGCAACAAAGACTCAGCTCCCAATAAGAGATGCCTAGATTCATTTCTCAAAATTTAGCTCTAAGAACATATGAAACAGATTGGGTTTACCACGATGAATCAACTTAGAATTTTCGATTTGGATTCAACAGTTAGTGTCACAACCTAACTATGGGGCTTAATTCCCTTTAAGGCTGGTCGTGAGCGTGTCACGATCACCACGCTGCACGGTAAAAAATGTAGGACCGTGACAGTTAGCATCAGTTCATAATCCCAAACTGTACAAGAGTCTCTCAATCATATCCTCATACAAACATTTTAAGCAAAACGAAGAATCCATTTATGGTGAAAGCAACTAAGCAGAAACATAATTCATCAACTCAAGACATATTCAGTCCATGATGTTCAGTTAGTCAGTACTGAAAATGAATGCTGAAACAGATATTTGGACAAACCAAGAATCACTAGAATAGGATTATAGTACTTTTTCGACAATCAAGAATTTCATTTTCATCCCATCTTAAGCTGAATTGGTGAAGTTCTTCTGAATGGAATTCTATCACAAGATTATTTAGATTTGAGCAAAAGCAGTGGGATCAAGAAATGATCTCGAAAGTAAAGGCCATGCCAAGATTTTAGAGACAAGCTCTCCAATCTGCAGAAACTTTAATCAAAACAGTTCAAAATTCTAGGCCAAATGATTCACATAACTAGAAACAGGATTAGGGGAAGTCTAGATGAATGGATCCGTCGGTAGGTTCGAGTATAATTTAAGAACCGCAATAATTTCTCACAAATATTCTATTCAATTCGAGATATCGATTTACAAACAACCAGAGAGAGAAGAAATAGAAAAATACCAGGAAACGATGAAGAGGATGATGGCACAGACGGTGGATCCTCCGCTTTTCAAGCCTTTACCACAGCAGAGACACCTCGTGACAACCATAAGTACTGTGTGGCTAATCAATAGCAAACCAAACGCCACAAGACCGTACACCGTCGACGCATCGGAGTCATAGACGCAGTGAGTAGTCTCGTCGTACTCATCTGGCTGTACCGTTGCCTTCAGGGCCCATAAACGCACACAAACAAGAAGTTAGAAGCTTACAGAAGCCTAAATCCACAGAAAAATCAGAAAAGAGCGGAAGAGATACCGTGCTCCGGCGCATTTCAGCTCCGATGGCGAAGACGAAGGCAATTAGATGCAGAGAAGCGATTATAGCTACGGAGGCCAAAGAAGTAGCCATTATTGTCGTTATTGCGGTTGTAATCCAACTCCAGTGAGGTCTCTGATCAGCGGCGGCCACTGCCAGTTCTATTGTTGTCAGTAGAAATAATACATATCATTGCTTTGGATGTTTTTTGTTTTTACTTTATTTTCTATATTTACTTTTCCTTTTTTGTTTTTATTTTATTTTTTATTTCTTTGGTAAAAAATATTATTTTAATTTGATATAAGTAGGAATTTTCATACCCAAAATTTGGAAGTGTATAAACTAAAAAAATTTAAATTTAATATTTTATGCATTTAAATTCTAATTTTTTCTATTGAATTAAATTTAAATTTAAATTTATTATTATTTTCATTTAATTCAATAAAGGGTTGGTGTGAGTTCATGATTTGGATATTTAATGAATTGAATGGGGTTGTCGTTTCAAATAAATAAATAAATATATACATATATATAAATAAAAGTAATAACTAGATTTTTCTAAATTTTTTAATTTAACATAAAATTTTTAATATCTTAAATCAAATTTCTTAATATTTTAAGAATTAGTTTAAAAATCTTAAATCAAATTTCTTAATATTTTAAGAATTAGTTTAAAAAAATTTATTAACAAATTTAGTATATTTTATTTTATTTTCAGGATTTGGTTAGCAGTGTATTTTCTCTTATTTCGATTTAGTTAGTTGAATTCTATCTGAAGGTTGTGAACATTAATGAAAATTGGACTTTCGGTTCCACTTACATGTTTCTCATCCTTAACAAAATTGTATGATGCTAACCATCGTTAATGAATCAAGATCCAACTTTGGTTACCTAATACTATTCATAGTTCGTTGGATAAAACACTTAAAGACAGACAGTGAAGCAAAAGTGAATTTAGGTTGGGAGTTCCTCCATATGCCTCCTTCTCGGGATGACATCACACAAACAACAATAGTTATATCTTCAATGTCGTTTGACACGTCAATTATTTTTGTTCTCCTATGTTAAGCTTTTCGACTTTGCAGAAAATGGTATGGATCTTCTAGTTACTATACATAATATATGTGTATATATATATATATAATATGTAGGAGGTGGGCTCATGTAGATCTTTTAGCCTATCAGCTTCTCAATTCCACTGGGTTATAAATAATTCTAACTCTAAAATATCTAAGATATTTCTGGTTAATTACAAATTATTATTTTTATATTTTAGTTTCACCAAAAATGATTGTATGAGTATTTGTCTAGATATTTTAAAAATTAATATTTAGATATTTTGAAAAATATATTTTAAAAATTACGAATAAATCTATTCTAACTATAAATACTTTTTGGTTGATTAGGTCGGAACAGTTTTCAAAACTTTTTAGCACGTTATTGAACTTTCAGTGTCAGATATGTTTTTAAATTTTTAATTTTGTGTCTAATAGATATATGCGATATTTTTAAAAAATTTATAGATATATTTCGTATAAAAATAAAAATAAATCGTTTTATTAAAACACAATATCTAATATTATGTTTGATTATAAAAAAAATGATTTCTTAGTCAAAGACATTATCAATCCTTCCAAAAACTTTAACCAAACACTAATAATTTTGAAAAAGAATTATTTGGCTAATGCGGCCGATCTAAAGGCTGGACAATCAACCTAACCACGAAATTGTCTCAACTAGAGCCCAACAATATTTTATGTACATTAATTTAATTTAGGGTATTAAAAAAAAATGAATTAGACCGAATAAATCAAAATTTATTATTAATTTTTAAATATATATTTTTAGTTGTGATACAATTATATATACATATATTAATTTTATTTTTAGTTAACAATTATTGTTTTGATTATTTGTTCTCCGTGTTAAAGGGAGTTAGTTTTAACAAATATATATTAAAATTGAGTTGAAAATTTTAATTAAATGTTTAAAAATAAATAAATAGATATTTTATTTTTATTAAAAAAATTGAATAAATCATTCAAACAACTAGAACCAACCCAATTCAAAAAATGTTATGATTAAGGATTGAGTTGAATTCATTATTTAATAAATGTTTAAGTTGAATTCATTATTTAATAAATGTTTTTTGAGTTTGAAAAATTTATCATCCAAACAATTGAGATTAACTCATCTACACATACCACTCCATCAATCTTCGTCAACATGAACGGGAGTTGTATTCACTCCATATACCACTACATCAATCGTCAACATGAACGGGAGTTTGTATTGTACCACTCCATCAATCGTCAACATGAACGGGAGTTGTATTGTACCACTCCATCAATCGTCAACATGAACGGAAGTTGTATTGTACCACTCCATCAATCGTCAACATGAACGGAAGTTGTATTGTACCACTCCATCAATCATCAACATGAACGGGAGTTGTATTTCTCAAGGGCACCCTGGCCGGACCCAAGTTGTATTGTACCACTCCATCAATCATCAACATGAACGGGAGTTGTATTTCTCAGGGGCACCCTCGCCGGACCCAATCAATCATCAACATGAACGGGAGTTGTATTTCTCAGGGGCACCCTCGCCGGACCCAATCAATCATCAACATGAACGGGAGTTGTATTTCTCAGGGGCACCCTCGCCGGACCCAATCAATCATCAACATGAACGGGAGTTGTATTTCTCAGGGGCACCCTCGCCGGACCCAATCAATCATCAACATGAACGGGAGTTGTATTTCTCAGGGGCACCCTCGCCGGACCCAATCAATCATCAACATGAACGGGAGTTGTATTTCTCAGGGGCACCCTCGCCGGACCCAATGATGAGGCCAAAAGGGCCAAGCTATTATTTGCGAGGGGCACCCTCGCCGGACCCAATGATGAGGCCAAAAGGGCCAAGCTATTATTTGCGATGAGGCCAAAAGGGCCAAGCTATTATTTGCGATGAGGCCAAAAGGGCCAAGCTATTATTTGCATTGAGAGTGTGGTAACACATATGCCAAACATTGCACATTTTATTGATTTCACATATCTTTTGTTTGTTGATTTGATGAACAAATGTATGTCCACGTAACCCAAATGAATGAAAGCCAGTTAAATTTCAAAGAAAAAAAAAAAACCCTTTTAATAAATAATTAATGAAGAATGCATAATTAAAATGACTTGACATCCCAAATTTAAAGACCAAAGTTAGAACAATTTTCAAATAATGCACCAAATGGTACACTTTTACACTTTAGATTTAATAAAAAATAAAATAAGCATCAGAATATAGTTATAAACCATTCATTTATGACTTCATGAGTCACCACTGAAAATAGTATTCTGGGTATGCTGATAGTCCTAAAACAAGCAATTTAAATCCTTGAATGCCAAAAATGATCTAATCTTTACACCAATGTAAAATATATTTAAGCAAACTGTACATACTATGAAACTAGAAGTAAAATAGATTTCCTTTTAAAGAAGTTTAATTGTTCTTTACCTAATCACCTAGAAGATTAAATTCCAAGTTGTTTTCTTATTTGGGTGGAGGAAATGTCCATACGAAATTTGTCTGCAGGTATTGAGATAAACATGTCTCTTAGCTCTTGTGGAATCTCAACATCTTCAAGAACCTGAATGACACCATTAGTAACAATGGCGAAGAAAAAGGAGCATCAGGATAAATTCTCAATTTGTAGGCAAAGGAAACAAAAGGTAATATATAAACTTCCTATAAATCACTCAAGCTTACGTACTTTGAAAACGCCATTTATGTTTCGACCACCAACAAGGAACGTCGCCCCAGTGTTCTTGATTCGGAGCAAAATTTCCAGCATCTTCTTGTAATCCCCATCATAGTATTTGGGCTGCACATCAATGGAAAACCATGTAAGCAATGTAGGGTTGCATCAGATTTACACTGCCATTAAGGAGAGAATATACTGAAAAGTGAAATCAAGAGGGCCATTTCATAGCCTTTTTATTATTTGTCTTCTGTCTTCAAACATCATTCAAAGAAATTTTGAAAAGCAAAAAAAATTCTCAGTCCCAAAATTTGATTAAAGATTTCAAGAGTATTCTTGAAAAGGGAAAAACTTAACAAAGAACATATCGATTTGATTGTTTTCATATGCGTACTATTTTTGGACTTGTTCTTGTATCTTTAGAACTCAGGAGACTATCATACAACTTAATATTCTATAACATATTCATAAGCTAAATTTCTAAAAATAAAATTATCATCAAACAAACTATAGGAAATAACAATCAATAGAGGAAATTAGTGATGGCAGCATTAACAGATGGTGCGTTATGACCTGTGCCATTACATATATTCTATAGTATTTATGTTGGGTTTCTTAAGACCTGCTTTCTAGCCTAAAATATAAAAAGAACAAAAGCACACCAAAGGACAAGATAATGTGGGGAAAAAGCACCAAACAGAAGTTCACGTTTGGAGGAAAGGAAGTGAAGTTATTCTCTCGTAATATGTTAAATCAGAAAACGGTTCGATGAGAAGAAACATAAATATAGTTCCACTAGTCGAAACTTACATCTATCAACCTTACTGCAGTGTCAGCACCAATAACAAAGGCACTACCAGGGAAAAGTTCGGCTTTCTTGTAAAAGTAAGGCTGATTAGAAATGATTACTGACTTTCCTGCCACGCAGATTAAAATTGAAAGGTAAATATTCACCTTAATCAATGTCCTCTTTCTTTTGCAAGCAATAATAATAAATAAATAGAAGGAAAAAAAAAAGAAGAAGAAAAGGAAACAGCTCTGGTACAACTGAAAAGCCACAGAAATTATGGGGTAAATTCTGCAAAATATCCCTTTTTAACTTTGAGATAGGTTTCAATTGTATCTCAAAGGTACCTTCAGACTATCATTTTTACTATCGCATCTGAAAAGTTTTTCTATTAGAATGGTAGATAGAAAATTGACATAATGGCTAGTGTGTAAAAACTGGGAAGCATATAACATTATTTACAACATCATAATATGCAAAAATTGATTTTGTAAGTACTATGAATGATATCCATGATGGTTTGAGTTTAAATGAGTAGTAACATCGATCTTAGCTACATCAATTTCCACTCATCATTTGGGCATAATTTATAATTGAAACTCAAGTATTTGATAATTTAACCTAAAATACAGCATATGAAATAGGGAACATTCTTGAAACAAGACTCACCAACTTTTTTAAATTGCTCGACACGATCTTTGATCTGTGATACTGATAGGGGTGGTTTGTCAGCATTCACAGCCGATAATTCAAAACAAGGATACCCACCACCACAAATGCTGTACAAATATAAGAAAGTTCAGATATCGAGGAACTAGGGAGAAAATTATCGACTTAAGATCTGGAAAAGAGTTCTTTAAAGAGTCTATCAGCCTCATTATGGCGTCCCTATTCTCTTAATTTTCTACTTCAATATCTGGTAGATTTCATGGGGTTGATGTAGCTTCCCAAATATATTGGATGTTGGTCAAGAGTGAGTCTAGGCAAAGAGAATTATCGTAAATTTAAAAAATATTAAACAACTCTACATACCTGGTTGCAACCTCTAAAAGCTTGACGTGACCATCGTGCAACGGATTAAAAGAACCAGAGAGTATTATTTTTCTTTCTGCATCTGTTGTAAAGGTCTCTGCAAAATAATAATAATAATTGATATGAGCTCTTGAAAATTTTAGCTGCCACCATATATAACCCATTCAAATCAATAGAAATTTTACCCCTTAAAAATGGATAGACCTTAAAGCAAACTTCCCCGCTTATAAGTTGCTCTAGTTCTTCATCCTCAGAGAATAGCGTTTCACATTCTTCTAATAAATCAGATCGAGTCAAATCTGAAACAAAGGTTCCAGGAACTTTACATGCGCTAGCAATTGCCTAAGACCAGAAAATAGAAAGGCTGACTAAGATGTTAATGATATTGGCAAGAAACCAAACTAAAAGTCAACTTTCAGAAAAATAAAAAGCCTAAAAACTACAGTTTCCACGTTGGCACAAATATGCTTTCCAAGAAATCTATATGAGAAATTGGATGAAGTATATCTGATACAGCATAGCATCAGCCGGAATTTAGAGTAATTTTAAAACTAGAGTTGCTTTAAGGCATCCTACTGACTAGGGTATTCCCAAATTTATAGGCTCAATTTATTAGAATTTCCTGTTATGGTTAGATTTAGCCATCAATTACAGCTCCTACTGCCTGATGGAACGCTTAGTGATATTAATTATCAACTTATATATGAGGTTTATCTCCTCCTACCTCCTACCCCCTCGAATTTCAATTCTCTCTCATTGTTTTGTACACTACCACCTCACTATTTAATCTTTTAGCTATATCTCCCAACTCAGTTTTACATCATCTAAATGTTCTTATGAAGAATACACTTCAGCTACAATAATAGAAGAATATATAAGCTGTTGAGATGCCTGATGACAACGATACCATTTAGATCCCTGAACATACCTCAAGTAAAAGATGACTTGAGAGTATCTCCTCTTGCTCCCGTGTACGTAAACCCTAAAATAATCAAGTAATAACTAACAAAGATCAGATGATTGACCTAAAAGCCAAAGGGTTAGATGAATTAGATTCTCTTCTCTTTAAAAAATTACCTTCGACAGTGTGATTGTGGAAACCCAACGTCGGTTAGACAATCTTGTTGACATATGCATCCTACACATANGAGAGAGAGAGAGAGAGAGAGAGAGAGAGAGAGAGAGAAGAGGCAGTGAACAAAAAACTTTAAGGTGAAATGACCTTTATATAAAAGACATATATTGAAATAGGGGGAAAAATCTACAAGCAGGTATTGCATGCTATTACACATCATACTACATAAGAACGGAATTGTACTTCATTTATCATTTAGGCCTACTCAAACTGCAACAGCCCATTACCTATTTCCACCTAATTCGATTTTGTGCTAGACCAGTTTTACAAAAACCATAAATATGATTGCATTGTTGAACACCAATGCTAGACTGATTTGGAGAGAAACAGGTGATTGTAAGAGGATACTAGTAGTACGAGTTTCCTAACTTCTGCCCTAATGGATGTCCTAACCACATATAGCATGAAAGCATCCAAGTCAATAGAAACTTTGACAAACTACCTGTGATCACCAAATTTTGGATGAGTGGTAGCCAAAGAACCAGTAAAACCGACACCAAGAACAGGATAACCTGTCAATCAGATCACTAGATAAAGGCAAGTTCATTGAAACACAGTGACAGAATTCCGTTAGACAAATATAGTTAGCATGAAATACTTATTGCACTCTTTTACTGTCACTCATTTAACACATTGGAACCTAAATTTTCAATTATGAAAATCCAGACTTCAAACATTTGTTTGCTGCTGCAATATACACTGGGTCCTAAAACACAATAAAAGAATTCAATTCAACAAATATTTGGGTGTAATAAATTCAACCCATAGCAACTTTACTTCATTACACGTGCCCCAATCTTCGATTGGGGCAGCCTGCTTCCTTTAAATCCCAACCTCCTTTGTTTGCACCTTTTGATATAAGTGAATATTGAAACAAAGTAAAAGGACAAAAAACCTGTAGAGACATTGATGGTCAACTTCCTAAGTATCTATCGATATAGTGGTTTTATAGTGCTTCAGAAAAATGCGTCAATATCTCCTTTAGGATTGAAATGAAGGATAGAATTTTCAATAGCATCTAGAACGTTTTACAATCCATCTGTCGAGATGGTGGTTTTGGGATAAAGGAAGAGAGCTTCAGAAAAATGCTTCAATATCTTTTTTCCGATTGAAATGAAGAACAAAAATTTTCAATAGCACCTAGAATGTTTTCCAATCCAAGCTAAACATGCCTATTACCTTCCTTGAGGTTGAAAGTTCAATCTTCTACCCCTACATTTGTTGATCCCAAAAGAAGAGGAAGAAGAAGGATGAGTAACAATCTAGACTTTTTCATTTTGATCTTGGACAGTCCAGAATTGGTACTTAAGAGTGTTTTATGTAAGAACGTTTGTAATTGCACCACTTTCTCGATCAATGTAGAATGGGAATGTTACTAATGTACCTCTTTCATTGGGGATTTCTTATCACCCTGATCTTTTTATACACTTTTCAAATAGAAGACTTCACCCATGGAAAAAATTGGATGTCATAGTGAGGAAAGGATTTTTTAAAAAAAGAAAAAAAAAAGAAAGAAGAAAAGAAAATGTTCATCTAACATGTGTTGACATACACAAATAAGCCAAAAGAAACTAAATTTTAATGAAAGATAAATGATAACCAGTTTAAATGTTAACAATCAAATTTTGAATTAAAAAATCAGAGTCCTGGTAAGAGAGAAAGCAGGAAATAAATTTTAATTGATCCAATAATTATCAATTATAAGAAACAATATCATGTATATCTTGTGTTTTTTTCCTACACGTATAAAAGGAGAATACTCGAGATAAATAGCAGAAACAAGTAAGCAAGTGAAATTCCAAATAATGTCAAAGCAAGTTTCCGGCAATTAAATAGCAATTATGTCCTATGCCCAAATTGATTGATGAATAGTGTACGGGTAATTGTATTGGAATTTTGATGTATCAAGCTAAAAATTTTAAATGTGTATAAGATAAATAGCCTTTAAAAGTATTTGATATGAAATTGGACCAAGTTTTCATCGTGTTCAAATGAACTTCCATAATTTCTATAAGAGAAGAAATAATTTATATTTTTATTGTATCAGGATACCATAGAGATGAATTTCACAACAGTTACAAACCTGGCCTAGATAGCTTTAGAGCACGATTATAAGCCAGCAAAGCCATTTCTTCAGCAGTTTTTCGGCTACAACATTGAGAGGGAACCTGCAGCAAAGAAACAAAAGTATCAGCATTGATTTTAGCCATATTTGACACTGTTCATTGAGATTTTTCCATTATGATTTGGATGGTTATAGGTATCCTAGACAAGAACTAGAATAGCTTGAAAGTGTGCTTCGAAGAACGAGGCTGCCCAAGTTCAAAGCTGTTCCCATATGATTATTTCAACTTACAAAAACCGTAGACAAGAACGTTAGGTACATATTGTAGATATTCATGTGATCTACAACTTGGAAAGAGGTTTTAGTTTGTAGTGAAACCATTACTCCCTTTAAATATTTGCAATTTGCAAGGATATTTTGGTAGAAAGCTTAATTTTCTGCCCTTCTATTGATAACATACTCGAACACAGCCATAGAAAGATCAACAGTCTTTGGCAAGCATTTAAACCCTTGAATAGCCAACGCTAGCTGCTTCTACAAATTGATCTAATACATCATATTTTCTTTCCTTAATAAACTAATAAGAATTCATCAACTCCTTAAAATCATCAAAATTGGAAAAAAAACTATTGACCCTACTATAAGCACCAGGATCACCCTTATATAGGATACTTCATCCATGAGAATCAAATTCGACTGCCGCTATGAACTCCGGTGCAGGTTAAATATCCAGAAAGATGTCGAGTTAAAATGAGTAAGAATGCATAATTGCAATCTTCTTTTGCAGTCGATTTCATTCAGTTTGTCCCCCGCTATGACTAGAAATAGTAAAATAGACATTAACTACAGCACAATTCTTTCGCTATAGCTAGCTTTAGCCACCAATTCTCGCAGATGTTCCAGTCGATGAAAAATTTCATTCATCGCACAACTATGAAAATTTAAGCGTCAATAAAGAATTCTTTAGGGCAGTGCTTAACCTTGCCGAGTAACTGGATCATGGAAGGCCTAGAGTAAGGTACGACAGCTTCGAGGACTGTACCGGAAGCTCCAGGAACTGAAAGCAACCATCCTATGGCCTAATCGTTCATATATAATAATCCGAATACAAGTAAGAAGATGGTGATGAACGGAAATCAAAGCAGAAGTGTATGAAATAAAGAAGTTATATGGAGACCTGAGAAGCGCCGCCGGAAAGGTAGAGAACAGCCTGAGTAGGGCTCAAGTGAATGGCATCGACGGCAGCTTTGACCAACGTATCCGTCATCGCTTCTCCTTCCACGGTCCACTCTCTTTCAGCTCTTCCTCCTCTGGAACGATGCCAAACCAGAGAATCCCCAATCTTTTTCTCTTTTTTCTTTTTATTTTTTTTTAATAAATTATGAATTATTAAATTATTTGAGTCCAATAAAATTATAATTTAGATTACATGATTTATGAATTAAAATTCTTCATAGTTTCCCTAGGATTATTTTGTTATTTTTAGTAGATTTTAGAAGAAATAAACATGTTTATGAATTAGTATTGAATTTGTATTTGAAATATAGTGGACTGTAATTGAATCATCAATTGATATGAACTCAGACATTTTAATTATGTAATATGAATTTCAAAAATATGAATTTCATTTAACACGCGATTAAGAAGATAGGCCACAATCTCAATGGTATCACCCACCTTACCCTACCTGCACTGTCCGATCGTTTAGCGACTCTTTCTAAGAGACGAGAATGTAAATAGAAAACATCGAAATTTAGAGTACTTTTAAATCGATGACAAATTTTCATATTTTTTTCTATAATTCAATTTTTAGTTCAACAATTACAAGAGGGTAACCTAACCCAACATGAGTATTAGGATGATAGTAAGTGACATATACTCCGTTAGGGTTCAAACCCTCAACCTTTGAAGATGATAATGAATGTCTAGACATTAAGTTGCTCTATTTTGGGCATCTCGTCATCTCATAATGGTCCTAAAAGAGACATCTAATAATGACTGACTTATGTGTCGCCTTTAAGCGGTGCTTATCCAGTCGACATATAAACTCGAACCAACCTGTTTTGTTCCACTTTGAAGCATTTGATTGGCATCAGTGCTGCTGCAATGACCATCAACAACAGCAAGTGGCGTCATCGAATGGAAACTTATGCTTTAGGTAATTCGAGAGTAGATGCATCTTTTATCCTTCGATTCTGAGTTGAAAGATTTTGATACCACCCATTTAATCTTTTTTAGGTCGTCAACATAAGCATAATCAACAAAAATTATCACCTATTTGATAATTTGAAATCAGTTCCAAACATCCATCGAGAAGAACAATGCCTAGAAGCCACATTCAGCTAAAAAGTTACCTATTTTCACTTGGTATCAAATCGGCCAAAAAGAATATCAGAATCATATGTTCCACACCACACTAGATTAGCCAGGAAGCTATGAACTTTTCAAAATAAGAAAACCAGGACAATGAGAATTAACACTAAAACAGGTCATAGCTAGGTTAGGTCTGCTGCTAAGCAAGATTGGTGATCCATCATCACCCGCTTGAACTCTTTTTACTCACGTTGACACACAATCTAATGACCGATATGCAAACCAAGAAGTATGGCTATAAAAACAGAAATTGCTATCTAGTTCAAGCTCTTTGTCATAAATCACTGCGACCCCCTGAGGAGGCACTCCTGAGATAGGAACTTACAAGTTTCTTGTGAGCTCTATAAGTTCTTCAAGCAATAAATGATATAATACATTAAGTAAAAAATAAATATGGTTCTCTATTCAGTCTTTACAGCATACTAGATGTGTTACATTTGCTTGATAAAATAAATATATTTCATGTTCAGTCTTTAAATATCCTGGTTTCAAATCTCTATATGTATATAACGATAAACATTCATGCTCTATACTATGTGTTATCTTGTGTGATCCGGAACTGGTACATTAGATTACCTTGACCTTTTCCACTATTCATTTTCGTAGAAAACAGACTAAGGAGGAGACCTGGATTCAGCCTCGGTCAATGAACCTTTCATGAAAAAAGAGTCCTCAAAATCTTCGAAACCCTCTTTGCACATAATCTTCAATCCAGCACCAAGATTTACGCAGAATCTTCAACATTCATTCTGCAAGAAAAATTATGATCTCCAGACATGCAGGAATGGTAACCAGCATCGGCTCGAAACCGGGATAAGGACGTGTTACATTTGATCAAATCAAGCAAGAAGAAAATTTATTGATGAGTGGATAATCAAATTGCATCATGCTGGCTAAAAAATTCGATGATACATGGGTACACCTGTTCAGCTGCCTGCATATTTTGGGGGAAGTGAATAATGGCAACATCAAATAGAAAACTTGAATCGACAGCAAAGTCCATGAGAGTGAATAAAAGAAAGGGAAAGAAAATAATACCAGCCGGCCCCCAACTAAATCATAATGAGCGTAATGTGGACCTCCTGGTTCTCCAAAACACTTATAGGTAACCAGGTGCTCAGGAATAAGCTTTGCAGTTGCTGCGCCATTGGAATCACCATAAGCAAGATGGAAAAGATCTTATAATTATGAAGATAAGAAAATTATATTGCACATCAGTGCTCAATGAATGTACCTTCTACAGCTACAGGTGGACAAATTAGATCCTGATCTCCAGCCAGCGCTAAGACTGGTATGTTACATTTATGTATATGGTCCTTGTAAAAAAAGGTATTACTTCTGTCTCGTAAACCATCCTCTCGAAAAGCAGTAGTAAGTTGTATGATGAGTTTAGCGGGAATGGTACCTGCATTCATAGATGAACTTGACTTGATAGTTGTATTATGAGCACGAGAAAACAACAATAGTAGATAGATGGAGTTTTTGGCCAGATTTGGTTCTCCAGTGAACTAAAGTTTCAACAACTGAAATGAAAATCAGGCATATTTTCCCAACATTTTTTTTTAACATTACTTAAACTTGCAGTGAGAATATATAAATTTCTTGGTGTCAAACAGACTTCAAAAATACATCGAACATGCCAAGGAGCTGCCATGGTTTTTACAATAATAAATCCTTAATAATTGACTTGCGTTATAATAACCCATGTTCAATCCTTATTCAAGTATCAGCAAGACTCTTAGAACGACTAGATGTTTCCGTTTCTGCCCTCTTTACGCATAAAAAACTGATTTCCAAACACGGTTGCTTTTTTTTGAAAAAAAGAAAAAAAAAAAAAGAAAAAAAAAGAAAGAAAGAAACAGCCATTTCCATACACTTTAACTCAAGAATAAAACTTCATCAAAATGAACTTGAGGATTATTTTACCCAAAAAAAAGAACCTTGTAAATGATCCAAGAACTATATTATCAATATTACCTCGGTCCTTATCCAATTTCCTCACTTCCGACATCCCACCAACAATAGTTGTATAAAAATAAAAACATCCCACCAACAATAGTTGCATAAAAATAAAATTTACTTCCAAATCTATTTCATAGATGCTCCTCTTTGTGTGTTCTGTTCATCAATGTGTGTGCTTTGTCCCGGAATGAATAGGAATTGGAGCATTCAGGATTTGCTGGGAAGAGGTATACGACTGGAAGCACGGGGATATAATTTGAGCATAAATCTTACTTATAGAGAGGTGGAACAGTGGTTTCTCAGGCTTTGCTGGGATGAGGTCTTCAACTAGAAGCATGGGGGTACAATTTGAGGAGAAATTGTACAGATAGACAAGGTAGAACAGTGGTTGTTCAGGCTTTGCTGGGATGAGGTCTAAGACTGGAAGCATGGCGATATAATTTGGGGAGAAATCTTATCGATGGAGTGGTGGAACAGTAAAAAATTCCCAAATAAGATTTAGATTATTCCTGTGGGAAATCTCACAGAGTAGCATCAACATCCATGATGTCGACGAGAAAAGAAGTCCCTTTGCAGCTCTATTATCTGGTATGCTCTCCTTTTGTAAAAAGGATGCTTAGACTCGGGACCATCTCTAATTAACCACTGCACTTTTGCATCTCACCTCTAGAATTGCCTTCTGGCATTACTCGATTGGCTGCCAGCCCAAACAGGTCCATATGTGAGAAGCCTACTCTCCATATACCTTGATCGAGAAGGAAATCTTCAGCTTAACTTAATCTCGGTAGGGTTCCAGTTGGGTATTCTACGTCTTGATAGGAATGACAGTCTTCAACAGGAAGTCAAAATCCGATTGGAAATTCTTCAGTCACCTAATTTTTAGTTTATTTTGGAGTCAATTTTATTATTNTTTTTTTTTTTTTTTTTTTTTTTTTTTTTTTTTTTTTTTTTTTTTTTTGATAACTAGGAGTTGAAGCTTTGCTCCCCTACACTCAGGGTCACCCAACTTGTCCCAAGGCCACACCCGGGTACATCAAGGGTTTTTGGTATTAAGTTCATCTCTTGGAGTAAATTTTATGCTCCTACCAATTTTTACAGCTTCTTTTCTATGTGCTAACTGGAACCCCTTTTTAACTACCTTGGCATATGGGCTCTTTGGGCTATCCTCCCTATCTTGTAATTCCATTCTATCAATGCACCAAAATTGGTTTCTCATCTTGTTCCACAATTGGTGGTCATTTCATTCATCAATGATATATCTTTGATGAAAGGGCATACAAAGATCCTACAATAAAGCACACCACCATAAGAACCAACCCTTTTCATGAAAAGGGAAATGAAGAAAATCTCACTGATCATATCCCTAATGTCCCTCAAACTAGGAATCAGAATCATGAAAAATAGACTATTTGGTCGTTGAGGTTTCAAAATCGATTTTCTATAAAAATTCCACTTATGCTCTATGAGATGGTTTTGATTTCTATTAGGTTGTAGTCTCTGAAATTTGAAAAATAGTTCTAATTAGTCCTCTAATTTAATTAAACTGATTCATATCTGACCTATGGAAATATAATTTGATGATTAAGTTGTGGATTCAATTAAGTTAATAAGGCAGTTTTAATTGTAGTGGAAAACTGCATATATATTGCTCTCTCTTTCCTCCATCTCCCTCTCCTTTCTCTGACTTCTCATCCTTCTCCTCTCCTCCTCCTCCATGGACTCTGATGTGGAAGCTAAGCTCAACTTAATGTAATTAGCAACTTAATATCCCCACCATCTTTTTAGTAGATCAACTAAGCTCAAGAACTACTTTGGAACTATCTATCTTTTTTCCTTTTTAGCAAATAATACACCTTGTCAATTCAATATATCAAGGTGGAATCTCTTTACTAGTTTTTTTTTTTTTTTTTTTTTTTTTTCTTCCTCCTTTAAAGAAACCATAAATGAAAGGCCTCCTTGCTTCCACTTGATAGACCAGTTGCAAGGGATAAGTTGTAAGCAATACCACACAACAAAAGCATGCATTAAAGCATTCATGCTACAAGAAGATAAATTAAGAAACTTCATGCATGTGATATCATCATAGACGATTTTTCTAAATAAAAGCTAATGGAATCTCACTAAGGAGAACAATTTAAGAAGGATCACTTACAGAAGTTGTTCAAGACGAGTTTCTTTAACATTTCAGGATGCATCATATCTTCTGCCGAGATAAGATTATTTAGCCAAGACAAGGCATAAGGAGGACACGATGAAAGAGGATATGAAGCTGATAGTAGAGCTCCTAATGGAACAACTGGAACATTAAGAGCCTGTGCAGGATCTGCCTGTAACCCAAATACAGTAATATTAATGCATAATCAAGAAATTCATGGATTGTTGAAGTGTTGAATTAACAAAAATAAAGACTCAATCAAAGATATTTGCTACCATTAAAAATTTATGGGTCAAAAGACGTTTGCTAGTTACTCAGTTGAAAACATTTTAGCTAGCTTCACTCACAAGGGGCAATAGCAATTTCAGGGCTGAATTTGAAGAAGTATAGTCAAGGGATGACGCCATAGTAACAATAGCAGCCAATCTGGGGTCTCGTCCTTCAAAACCTATAAAAGAACATATAAATGTATAAGAAATTTCTCATTCCAGATAACAGAAAGAAAAAAAGAAAGTAGGGTAGCAATGCACAGTAAATGAAAATTTCTACCCAACATAAGTAAATTACATATTAAAGATCTTNTTTTTTTTTTTTTTTTTTTTTTTTTTTTTTTTTTTTTTTTTTTTTTTTTCTAGAAAGAAAAAGTGGGATTTCATTGATGAATGAAATTACACGTATTAAAGATTGTTAAGGGATAGGAACAACCTAGCAAATGCTAAAATTGAAGAACACCAATGATAATAAAATCACACATCTTACAACAGGTAAAATATAAAAACTTAGCTTAACTGACCGCAAAAACTTAAGATATACATCTAGTAAGTTTAAGAATTTCACAAATAAACACCACAAAATACTTCAATCATATCAAATGAGGCATAAGAGAAGCAGTCATCCTGTGCTCATCCTCATTATATGCACGAATATCAACAAAAATGTAATGCAAACAACACTCAAAAGAGTCAATAGTTTAGAAAAGAATTTGATAAAAGAACGAAGCTCTAGACTAAAGATTTTTAATGGATCAAAATCTTCATCACAAAAGGGGATATAATAATGTCATTAAGACCTTTCCTTCCCATTCCTTTGTTTACTTTGAAGAAGGTCCCATTTTACTTTTCTTCTGCAACCATGAAAATGGACAAACAGTTATACCAATTCTTATTAATCGTTCCATCTGCCAAATGATTAATGGCACTTCCATTGTCTGCTTGAACCTTAACATCTAATCTGTGTTTCATATGCTAGCATCTTTAGTATGTAGAGATAATGTTTATAAATGATCTTGGCCAACAATTATAGTCTTGCTTTACATGCAGGTAGGCTAGTATGAAAATTGTTCATAGTAGTAATTTATAAAGCACATCGAAGGATAACCAACTAAAAAGGGCTGAATACCAAAGAGAGTTTAGAGTACATGAAGGCATGCGTGTTAGAGAGAGACAGAAGGGAGGGAGAGAGGTAAGGGTGCAACATTTGCATAAAATAAAAGATAAAGCACAATAACTTTTGAGGGTAAAACAAAGTATTCATAAATATAGCATTTAGTCACAGAAAGATGAAATGCACGAAAAAGTACAAGACTTACCATAACGAGAAAGTTTTGCATAAAGCAAGATACCACCCATTGAGTGCCCAACAGCAAGCAATTTACCATCCTTTGGCTTGCATATAGCTCTGATATAATCAATCTGCAAATGGAAGTCAACAAATTTTAAATCTCGGTGACCATTAAGCAACTTCACATTTATTTATTTAAAATCTAAGATGATATCGGTGAGATCTAAAAAGTTCAAGTTCATTTCAGAAACTAGCCACATTTAGTGACAGAATGACTACAAATGACCATTTCAACAAGATAAAATGTCACCTCACCGCAGTAGGTATATCCTCCAGCAGGTGATGATCAAAGTCCCAGTCATACTTTACAATTAAATCAAGTTGTTTCTGAAAATCTTCAATCGTTGAAGAAAACCGATCTTGCAAATTGAACAATGGAGGTGAAACAGATCGTTGACCGTCTTCAATAATCTCTACAAGCCTTTGACTCAAATCCCTGATCTGGCTACCAATGACTGAGGTCTGTCCTGTTTCCAACAAATTCGAAAGCCCTCCCCTCACCTCATTAAAACGTTCAGATAATTGCGAATTAACTAAAAGTTTTGAAATTTGATCAAATAGTTTAGCAGACATAATCCTTGATTGACCTTCACTAAGAAAGCCAGATAACCGTTCTGACAGACGCATAAAAGTTTCTGTTAACTCTGAAACCAAACTCGACTCATCCCAAATTGTTGTTATTCCTATGAAATCTTCTTCTTCAACAATAGAAAAGTCTGATTCTTTCCCATTGATGCCACTTTCTGATTTTGCAAGTTCATTAAAATCTTTTGTGGACTCTACTGCCACATATAAAGATCCATTAATTTTGCTCTCAGAGACTGCTTCCATTTTCTCAGATTTAACTTTAGCTGAATGTTCAATTTCTTTCAAATTTGGTTCCTGCAAGCTCAATCCTGCGCCTCGAACTTCTAGAATCCATGTATCATACCCCTGGCCAGACATGTACCGTGCAAAAGAACACTGCCAATATGAAAACAGTACATGAAAGAAAGGATCCTATGTCAATCCAACAAGGCTGAAAAAATCATTGTTGTCATCTTTGAAAACATTAGCACAGACAATCTGATGGATCAAGAAAAACATGACTTTGCAACTTTTCATAGCATGAGAATATGACCAGTATGCACAAAGAATGAAAATAGACAACAGAGGAGAAGAGAGAACCTGGCATTAAACGCAAATGCCTGATACAAAACCAGGGAACAAAGTTTCAAAGTTGTCTGAAAAAACATGTAAAAGTAGATAGTGAAATTGACAGTGATGTTGAATCTACAGGAATTTTTGGCTTACAAGGAGAACAGAAAAGTTTGTTGACAATGAAAAACCCAATCGAAGTACAGTGAGTTTCAAAATTTAGTTACCTAGCACTTTCTGGTCGTGTTTTCTTTTATAATTATCCAACCTAAGATTCTTATTTTAAAATGGATTTGTCTGCAACAACATCATACATTACTAACTATGCTACTACACTTTAGCTAAACAAATTTTGCGACAGATGGAAGTGTTTGATACGTTTGCTTTCCGTTAAAGAAGCAAGCAGCAAGCAGCAAGAGAAGGGCATCAACCACTAAGTAGAGTGAGAAATATAATTCCGCAAGGAACCAAATAAATTTAAAGCTCCAAAAAATCTTCTTGGCTTGGATGTTATATCAATTCGCAGGAGAACGTATTAATATAGTAATCTACATTAATGGCATAGCAACCATAGAGCATTTACAAATCAGAAAAGACCATAAAAACCAAAACCACTTATGAATACAGCTACAATTCTTAGCACAAAAAAATTTACCTCAGGAGCGAGATCATAACCAATGGCATTAGTCCCAACTCCGGATAATAACAACATCGGATGATTCCTCGGAGGCGCCTGTTCAATCGCGCATCACACAAAAAAACAATTCAAACCTAAGCGCCTACTTACTCACATAGTAAATCAAAATCCACAAATAAAAAACCGCAAGTTCTCATCTCAAGTCTCGAAGAGTTCGAAAGGAATTAGAAACGACCTGAGGGGAGGGATGGTAGCGCCAGAGTGCAAGCCTCCAGTCGGAATTCGGAACAGAGACATAATGAAGTTCATCAGCCGTACAAATCGACTGCTTATCAGGAACTCTCACAGCAGCAGCACCAGTGGAGAATGCTCTCAACTTGAAGGACGGGAAGCGAAGTTTACCTGGAACAGCGGCAGTTCGCTGGAACTTGAGATTGGAGGAGAAGGAGCTGAACGTGGAGGATGCGATGTGATAAGCAGAGAGAAGATCGGATTGTACCGTCGCCATCGCCGGAGACGGTTGCGCGAGGGATGCGGAGTGACGTCACCGACCAATGCGCTATTTTATATTTTTCTTGTCGAGTAAAAGAACAATAAAATGAAGACGAGTCTGTGTTTTCCTTATTCTTTTTTTTTTTTNTTTTTTTTTTTTTTTTTTTTTTTTTTTTTTTTCTTTTTTTTATGGCCAAAAAGAGATAGAGACTTTAGATGGCCGCCTTTTCACGTTAAGAATCAAGTTGACGTGGACTTCCTCTACTGT
Organism: Cucurbita pepo subsp. pepo; assembly: GCF_002806865.2. NCBI lineage: Eukaryota > Viridiplantae > Streptophyta > Magnoliopsida > Cucurbitales > Cucurbitaceae > Cucurbita > Cucurbita pepo. The sequence continues at coordinate 4,254,776 of NC_036650.1, read as the reverse complement.
GTACACGTGGCCTCCCAGCAGCCAACACGGAATACTATCGTTCTAATCCATTTTAACTCGGTAGAAGGAAGATTAAAAAAACGAAGTAATCTTATTTACTTACCTCCCTCAGTAAATTAAATTTACCGAGTCTCTATGGTAGAAAAGGTTATTTATTATTTTATACCGTTTATAAGCCCAAATAATTGCAAGATTAAACAAAATTAAATTATTTTCCCATCTGTAAATATTCTTTTAATATTTATAATAATCTTAAGAGTAGGATAAAGTTGGGTTGGTCAGGTTGGTCAAGTTGACCCGACCAAAAAAATGTCAACTTGCGAATCGATTTGAATTTTCGATTTTTCGAAAACGCAACCCAACCGAAACAGAAAATAAATCTAACTCAACTAACTTTTAGAGGTTGGATTATGTAGTTAAGATTGGTCGAGCTCTCAGGTCATATGAGTAGCAATCGTGGAAGATTACCTATAGTTGAAGCATATAATACTCTAGCCACGTGATCGTGTCAATAGTGATTTTTTCAATGAGTTGTGACCGCATTGTGTCGTAACTCTCGTGACCAAAACCTCTTATCTCTTTTTTTTATTATTTCTTTTGGCTCCATTTTTCTCTGACACATGGGTTATGATTAACATTTTAAGGTTGAGTATGTTATATTAGTAACAATATTGACATAGGTAGTTTAGTAACTGATATCAATCTTGAGTGAGTTATGAACATCTAACTATAAGAGTTTATCCTTTGTTTCGCATGAGTGAGACATGCCTTTTATAATCTTGTCAAACGGAATTCATAGAAATATCTGGCTACAAAGTCGAAATTCAACTTTTCTCTGTGTTGAATCGAGTTCTGAGGATTGTTCTATTGAAACCCGAACTAGATGTAGATTAAGGTGAGAAACTCATAAATGTGTCAAATAGTAAAGGACTAGAGCTATTCAACTCGTAATAGGAGGTTGATTTTGTTAAGAAGGAATAACGAGCATCATCAAAGAAAAGTAGCTTATTGGAACTCTTAAACAAGTTTAAACTTGTTATATTTACATACGTGAGCATGTTAACGGTGTGATTAGGAGCTTAATTTGATAAATATTTAAATTACAATGATCATCATACACGGTGAACATGTTAGAAATTCACAGCTAAATATGATATGAGATGTGGATGAATATTCTTAGTCTACTATTCTCCGTGGAACCCTTGATCGACGTGTTGTGTGCTAGGTTAGAAATAATGAGTATTCTTAATCGTTGGGTTGTATGCTATTTCAGGTCATCAAAGAGTTTAGTAGATATGTCGTACTTGATCGAACGAATCTTGCATACGAGTCTGAAATTTGTAGTAAGCACAATAAGAACTAACAAATGAAATTTATGGTTATTCGAATGACCTTATCATCGACCGCTAAATTATGAATCACTATGACTAAATTGTGTGGAATATTTTGTATTGGAAAATTAATAAATAAATTAATTAAATCAGATCCAAATTCAAAGGTCCAAAAATATTAATAGAAAATAAAATATTAATAAAATGGTATCATAGTATACTTTGACCCGATGTTCTTTTTTTTAAATTGAAATAAATAAATACAAAAAATATAGTTTTGGAACTCTTAATTTATTAGAAAACTTTGTGGGTCGTGTCAAATTTTTAGTATGAATTATTCAAAGATAAGATATAATAATAATAATAATAATAAATAGAAAACAAGAATATTTCAAATTGAAAATTCATTAAATACATATTTTGATTTTTTAAATTCTTTTTATTAAAATTTGTTAGTATATGTAACAAAAATGGTAAAACTATTAAACCTAGCAATAAATAAATAAATAAATAACTATCGCACTAAATAAATAAATAAACTTGAGAGTAGTCTCGTTTTTCTAAGTTCTCCGAATTGATACGAATTTGTAATAAATGGTAAAATCTTTAAATTTTATAATCTTGTTTTTTACCCTACAATTTCCACGCACTTATTTGATTCTAAGCTTAGGCAATGACGTATTTATTATCGAAAATCAGATGATCTGAAACTTTCTTTCATAAGAGGAGAGGAGTTGAATGATCCAAGTAAATACATACCGTTGATTGACAGATTAAATTTAACCGTTACTAGGTTTGACATAGTGTATTTAGCTTGTATGCTTAGTCAATTTATGTATGAACCAAAAACACCACCTTGGGAGGCAGCCCTTCGAGTTTGAAAAACATCAAAGGTGTCAATGACTTCTATTACCATCGAAAAAAACTTAAGATTACAAGCAGATTGCGATTGAGACTGACGGTCTATTTTTAGGGTATGATTAGATTAATCGATTTTATTATAAATTGAATTGGATTGAAGGTTTGTCACTCCACCATTTACAATTATTTGACCAAGTCCCCCAAACACATCCCATCATGAACTCCATTTTTTTCAAAGCTTTGAAGCTTAGCCACCACTATATAAACTCTCTCCCTCCCTCTCTCAAACCCACTCCCAAAATGGATATTATAGCAACCCCATCAGCTCTAAGCTTGAAGAGGCTATGGAGAAGAAGAAGATACCAAAGACTAGGAAGCGGCACGGGCGCTCCAAGATCAAGGAGCTTCCATCTCGGGCGACTATGGCGGATGAGACGACGAGCTCCGAAACTACGGTTGAAAATGGCATCCCCATTGAAAGTTTTAGCGAGGTTCCACGACGCATATGTAAAGATGATGACGAGGGTCGCGAATAATGTGGGGAATATGTATGCCATTGGAGGCTTTGGAAATGGGAAGAGGATACCAAAACTTGGTAATCAAGTGTCTTTGGTTTATTGTGGTGGGGAACAAGTTGACGCCAAGTTGGTGTTGGAAATGTATAACAAACTTGCTGCTTCCAAGAACTTGACCGTAGCATAGACAAGGATGTGATTCAAATGTATGTTTTGATGGGAATAAGGATGTTTTTTTTTCATTTTGGGTTTTGTTTTTTTTGTTGTGTTTCTAACATTCCTACAAGGGGAAAGGATTTGTAAGAAGCTCTTGATCTTACTTAAAAGACACATCAAGTTCTCTATGGGAATGAAATGCAAGTCAAGTTCAAGCTTATGTTGCCTCTTTTTATTTTATCCTTCTACTCTCATTTTTACTAAGTTATTAATTTTTAATCTTGAAACCAAACTTGAATTACTGACGAACTCTCTTAGAGGTGGGAAAAGTGACAAACTCAAAGGTATCGAAGAGGAATAGGAGTCCTCCCAACAGAGAGGTAGGACTCCATGGCGGGGACTTCACACCTAGAACCGTCTAAGTCACAATCAAGACCCTTCGTCTTGCTTCATATGCAAGGGGGCCCATCATGTATCTGAGTGCCTATAGAAGACAGTACTATAGGCCTTCCAAGCACAACTTGGAATGAATTCAGAAGTTGAGTATGGACGGTAGAAACAGCAATATTGTTAGTGGAACATGGTTTGCTCTCCAAAAGAGAGTGGAAGAGACAAAAGAGCCAGTGGAACATAGTCTTATGTATGTCAAGGCCGGAGTTAATCACATGGTCTTTGTGATGGTCAAGATGAACGACACCGTGTCATTTCCATCCCCCTAACAAAATACTCAATAGTAACAGAGTCCAACCTGACAATTATTCAGACAAACACCCAATCATCTTCTAATACATTTAAGAGAAGAGTATATTCTGATAATCGTTGGTTCCCTTCATTTTCAAAAGCTCGAAGAGGTTCCTGTTCCCCGTCAAGAAAATCGATAGCAACATTCTCCAAGTTGGTTGAATCGGGTAAAGTAATATCTCTTGTTATCGACTGAATCTCTTTTGATGTACCACTACATTCCAATACTTTTTGGTATTCAATTTTGAAAGCAGTCAAATCTAGCGGTTGAGTTACATCAAGAAGATTATTTGGGACTTGAGTTTCATCAAATACGTTAAAAAAAGCTACCTCCCAAGTCGTTTTGGAGACATTTGGAAAGTTCAAGTCAGATGTTCGAACACCCCCTCCTATGGTAGCAAACTTCCCACAATTCTCATCAATTTTTTAATATCCAAACTTGGTAGGTTCGGAGTAATATTTAACTCACTTCTCCCGATTTATTTCTTCAATGTCATCAGTTAATATCTTTCCTCCAAAGTACAATCCAACTGGGCTCTCAAGGGATAGAACGTGCTTATTCTTATGTTTTTCCTTGTAGTTCATAGGTTGATAATTAATGCAAAAATTATTATTATAACTAATCGCAATAGTAGACCGAGACAAAACAATAGTGTCCGCAACTTGGATACCTATAGATTCTTTTCCCGGTTCGGCTCTTTCTATAAGTTTGATGTATGGTTTTCTTTGGTTATGTTTCTGTTCGAAAGACATGTTGCCACACATATTTGAGACCATTGTAAGACTGTTGTTCAAGCAATGAAGTCAAGTGCTTGAGAGACAAGGGGTCATGATCTACCAACAAGATACAGAGATTAACAATTCTACTAAGACTGATCTAATAATTTCATTCTCAAACCACCGTCAGTGTCTTCAGACCAATTAAGGTTTTTGCACAATCTCAATTTTCCAAATCAAAGTGTTCCCTAGCTCGTTAGTCCTTTCTTCCATGGCGTTATCTACACTATACAACGGTGTCATGGAGTTTTGCGACCATTCGTCTCCTTTTCTCTTTCCTTCCCTCTCGTTTTCGATGTTTCTGTGTTGTATGTTTTTGTGGACAGAACGAGGTAGTTGGACTTAATGAGAGGGGGACGAACGTGTCCTTGGGAGAGGTCGACCAAAAATTCTGTTGACTTGTCGAAATTCTCAGGATTGTCGGCGACTGATAATTTTTATTATTATTATTATTATTATTATTATTTGTAACCGTTACAAATCTATTCATAATTACTCATAAATCAAATATATACTTGACTATCACATAAACATGCTTATAGTTGAACTTAAATTGGTTGATTGAAATAAGTTCTTGATGTCCGTTTGAATCAACAATATGGACGGAAATCGTACATTGTCATCTTATAAGTTATCTACTAACGTTTTAATGTTACTATCTTTATTAAATATATTTTTGAATTTTATCCTCTATTTTTTTTTTAATTCCATTTTTAAATGTGTTTTCCTCTATTTTCTTTATTTCATTTCCATTTTTAATTTAACAATTTCATTTCTACATTTCATCTCCAATTTAATTTTCTTTTCTATCTTCAATTTTTTTAAAAAATATTAAATTTGGATATTACAAAATAAATTATAACAATTAGCTGTCGTACCAAGTATTTCTGCATTATAATTCGAGTGACAATTATAATATTATATCTTAAATAAAAATTTATTTATTTATTTCATCTATTCCATGATTAGATCAAGAACAGATACTACCGTACTTCGATTTTGAATCAAAAAACAGATTTTAAGAAATTATTCATCAAAAAATTAAAATTTTAGTAACGTATTACACCGAGTTTGAATTAAAGTATTTAATTTAAATTTTTGAATAATACAAACCATAACTATAAGCAATTAAATTGTTTATTGATCAATTTTAGCTAGCTGTGTCCATGCAGATATCTTAACCTCTTACCAACAACCAATTACATGGATTAGCATGCCCAAACCCTTCTGAAAATGAAAACCAAACCAAACATCAAAAATCTCTTTATTTCTAATTTTAAGTTATTTGACGGACGTTCATAAAATTCGACCATCCGTATCACTTAATTATGAATAAATGGTCTGAGTTAATTAAATTCAAAAAATTTATGGTTAGAACCAATTAGATTCAAATTGTTTTGGTTGAAAAAGCTTACGACCCAAATAATTAGTTTTGATCTAAAAAAATATAATTTGGTCGACTAGAAAGCAACCCCACCCTAGGTTGTGGCAACTTTCTACTCATTCTGAGTTGTCTTGTTGTATCTAAAATGGCTTTGAGCATCCTCACCACAATTGCCTTGTGATGCCCTTCGTTGGTTCGGGAGGAGAACAAACCACCATTTATAAGGGTGTGGAAAAAGCCCAAAGAGGTTAATATCTGCTGCGGTGGATCTGGGTCGTTATAAATGGTCTCAGAGCTAGTCACCGGCTGATGTGCCGGCCTTCTCGCTGTTCCTTGAAGGGGGGTAGACATGAGGCGGTGTGTCAGTAAGGACGCTAGGCCCCAAATGGGGTGGATTTGGGGGCGGTCCCACATCGATTGGATAAATGAACGAGTGCTAGCGAGGACGCTGGGCCCCGAAGAGGGGTGGATTGTGATGTCCCACATTGGTTGGGGAGGAGAACAAACCACCATTTATAAGGGTGTGGAAACCTTTCCCTAGCAAACGTGTTTTAAAGCCTTGAGAGGAAGCCCGAAAGGGAAAACCCAAAGAGGACAATATACGCTAATGGTGGATCTTGGTCGTTATATGCCTGCTCTCTCCTTCTTCGGCACTTTCCAGTCCACAACAGACCTGATCTTCTCACATACAATTTCTTTTCCTGCTACACTCGGAACACTATAAACGATTATGTAAACTCAACTTAATTCAATCCAATCTGTTTGAACGGACAAATAATAATAATAATACTATAAATCGAATCTGATTAAATAGATTTTATTCGAAATTTGATAATTTTGGAAGCATTATGAATGTTTTTGGTAACAACCCCCTAATGGAAAAGGATGGATATTGCATTGAAGGTAGGGATTAGTTGGGTGTTTGGAGCTTAAAGAATAAGAAAACAAAACATTTTTTTTAAATAAATAAATAAAATTCCCATATTTTTTTTGTTCTTATAAATAATTTTATTTTATTTCCCCTATTATTTTTTTTAATTATTCTTCAACAACTTTTTCAAATAATTTTTTAATGAAGTTAATTTTTCAAAATATATATAAAATTTGATTTATGTTTTGAAGTAAATAAATGAATGTTTTACGAGCTAACGTCTTATTTTTATTAAAAACAAAAATTTAAATAAATAATTCGAACAATTCAAACTAACCCAACCAAAAACTCGGTTCGTCCGAGAATTTTACAACTAAATCCAATTTTTGAACAACTCTAATATTCCTTAACAACTTAAAAGTATATCGACCCCATATGCATTGAGTATCTGTGATGTCCCACATTGGTTGGGAGGAGAACAAATCACTATTTATAAGAGTGTGGAAACCTTTCCCAAGCAGACGCGTTTTAAAGCCTTGAGGGAAGCCCGGAAGGGAAAGCCCAAAGAAGACAATATCTGTCAGCGGTGGATCTGGATCGTTACAATATCGAAGTCGAATACCCGATTATTGAAAGGAAAAAAAAAAAAAGGTAAGTCAATACTGAAAAACGAGATGATTGAATGAACCGGGAGTTTCACCGAACAAATTTGATGTGGGATTTGGACGTGGGATCTAAAGAAAAGGGAAAGAAAAACATTGTAAGTTTGTTAAAGTCGTAATACATAAGCAAACTCCATTTTATCTCCCAAAAATAATAATAATAATAATAATAATAATAATAATCAAACTCCCAATTATTTTCCTGATTTAGCTTATTTCTTAATCTACTGTTAAAAGAAAATAAATTTAATTTGTTTTTTCTTAAAAATAAAAAATAATAACCACCAAATTAATCCTTCTCTTTTAAGCTTATAATTGAAGCAACATAATCTCATCATCAAATGCGCTTCTCTAACCGCAACCGGCCCCCAAAATTCCTCAATTTTTCAATTTTGCTTTTCTACAAATAATTTAATATCAAATGTGACCGAACCCAACCCACGTTCTCCTATGTTGAAGATTATTGGGAGTGAGTCCCACATTGATTAATTTAGTGGAAGATTATGGGTTCATAAGTGACGAATACTATCTCCATTAGAATGAGGATTTTTGGGGAAGTCCAAAGCAAAGCCATGAAAGCCATGGGAGTTTATGTTTAAAGTGGACAATATCCTAACATAGTATCAGAGCTACGCCCTAACCGACACTAAAAGGATTTTTATTAAATATAGTATTATTTTTATAAACAATTTGAAAATATATTCACGTGAAAACCATGATTATTAAACTAATCCCAATAAAAATTAACATTAAATTATTAAATTATAAATCAAAATTAAGGACAAAATATAAAGACTAAATTTAAAATAGAAAAAAAAAAAGAATATTTTAAATGATAAATGGAAATGAGAGAGGTAGGATGGTAATTAGAATGAAAGGTGAGGGCATTAAAGTAAATTGGTATAGATTTTTGTACCGGTTCGGTCGTGCGAGTTTCTTCAGCGACGCATAACGACTTACATTTGATTGTCATGTTCCCTCTCTCCACTGATTCCCATTTCCTCACCCTCCAACCAAAATCTAATCATCATCAATTTAATCGGACGGCCAATATTTAATTTCTAATTTTAATTTATTTTAATAATCTAATTACAAATAACATAATATCAATTTTTGTCACTAAATTTGTAATTTAGTAAAGTTGGAATAAAATAAATAAATAAACGGATTTTAATGCCTCTTGTATGAATATGCTATTAAATTTGACCCATCATATATTTTTAATAATTTAAAGTTAATTTTTTAATAATAATAATTTTATACCCAAAATAAATAAATAGCCTATGGAAACCAAACCGAACCAAACCAGATTGGGCCGGTTCAAACGAATTGGAGAAAAACATTTCTGTTAGAAAAACAGTTTTCTCGAGAACCGGTTCGATTTATTAATATTATTTTCTTTTTAAATTTATTATCTATTATTATATTATTATTATTTTCCTCTCTGGTTTTGGCTCTGTTTTCCCTCCATTTCCAAATCCCCCAAATCTTCCTCCTATAAAATCACTTCGTCTTCTCCATTTCTCATCTCGCTCTCTCTTCCTCCTGCGCCTTCTTCGCCGATTCAGGTGAGTTCTTCATTCATCTTTCTTCGGATTAATTATCACATTAATGGATGCTACCTTTTCCTCTGTTTAATTATCACTTTCATTAATTAGTATTTCAAGTTATTTGATCTTCTATCCCTGAGGTTTTCTTTTTGTATGTTCTGAAACTATTTCGATTTCTACTGAAGTATGTTAATTGTGGAAAATATTCTTGATCGATCATTTATTTAACTAGTTTGTTTCTTGAATGATTGCTTTCGATTTTTTTCTGTGTTCGTCTTATTTCTGTTTTTATTTTCTTGTTTTTGTGGAATTGATGGAAGAGAATCCAGAGCTGTTTGTTGGTTGCATGTTTATATAAGTGCGAGATCGGGAAGAAAATGATCTGTAATCTTTCTTTTTGAAGGTTAGAGATCGGATAATCGAAATGATCTAGTGTTTGAATTCGTGGTTGTATTTGATGTTGCTTCGTTTACTGTTATTGAAGAAATTTCGCGGACGTGATTTTTGAGAATTTTGATAAATGCGCACCGTAATTTGCAGTTGAAATGCACAAGAGCACTACTTCTGCGTCTAATACTATTGCTGCTGGGACCACTATGTCATCGTCGTCGCAACTGAAATCGCAGCTTCAAACAAACAACGTTTATGCTTCCCTCTATAATTCCTCAATCTTTGCTCCAAAGCAATCCGTGCCTGTCTCTCTTCCATCGACTCTCTATGGTGACTCTACTCACACGGATTCAATCTCCGCTTCAAAATCGATAAACAACCACCTCTATCAAACCTGCGTTGTTCAAGATCACCAAGAAATGGTTAATCGTCATAGCCTCTGTCTCACTCATCTTCGGGAAGCAACCGAAGAAGCCGATGCTCTTCGACAAGAGAATATTCACCTTAGAAGTATTAACCACGAGCTTAGCAAACACCTGAGTCTCCTGATCCACGCTTCGGTTCAGAAACAGTACGGCTCCTCCGATCAAACTCCTCCGTTTAATTTTGTGGAGGGATTCCGCGGACTCAGTGTCGCGGAGAAAGGGGCAAGCAGTTCGACATGGGAAGATATTTCCGATGAGAGTCCGACGAGCGTAATGGAGGGTGGAAGGGTAGAGGGCGTTGAGGTGGAGAGGTTTTCGCTCCCGAAGAGCATCTCCGTGAGATCCAATGGATACTTGAAGATGGCTCAAGGCGGCAGCAGCCAGGGCGGAAAGGTCCGCGTCTCATCTCGGCCCAGAACTGCAAGTCCTGTCAAGGTTACGGTAATGACACGTTATTTATTTTACAAGATTGCCATTCTCATTCAAGAAAAGTTATGTTTCGTCGAAGTATAATTTAGCGCTTTAATAGTATCTGAATGAATTAATTTTAATCACATTTAATTACGTGATTACAAATCTGATAGCATTAGGAAGAAGAAAGTCACTAGTTACGTGGGAGGAAAACTGTAGTTAGAACTGAATAAACAAAGATATTACATGTACATAAAATGCCGGAATTGAGAGTAACTTTTTTGGGCTGTGAATTTTTTCGTTTCTTTTTATTGCATATATTTCTTGATTTAAATTTGGAGTTATCCCTTTCTTACTATATTTATTAGACCTTAAATAGAAGCACATGTTGGTAGTTTTAGGTAGTTAAGCACAGTTGAAAGCAGAGAATTTATTACCATTGTGATTTGTCGCCAATCCTATTTATTGTAGTTACTATTGAGACATAGGCTAAATTTATTCCTTTTTCTTTCATCCTTTTTTAAACGGGTGCAGTCAACTTTTTCTTATTGCAATTATTCGTTTTCTT